>NW_024726854.1:220000-240000 GCF_018991925.1 Homarus americanus | reverse complement strand
GAGGTTCAGGAGTGAGAATTAAAGTGGTGAGGTGAGGGTGGGGTGAGGTGAGGAGAGGTGAGGTCAGGTGAGAGTGAGAGGTGGGTGAGGGTGGGGTGAGGTGAGGTGGGAGTGAGGTGAGGAGAGGTGGGGAGATGGGGTGAGGGAGTGGGGTGGTGGGGAGAGGAGGTGGGAGGAGGTGGGGTGAGGTGAGGAGATGGGGTGAGGTGAGGGGGTGGAGGTGGGGATGGGGTGAGGGTGGGGGTGGTGAGGGAGAGGAGGTGGGGATGCGTGGTGAGGGGAGTGGGGTGGGTGAGGAGGGAGGTGGGGAGATGGGGTGAGGGGGTGGGGTGGTGGGGAGAGGGTGGGGAGAGGGGTGGGGGTAGGGTGGGGTGAGGAGGTGGGGTGAGGTGAGGGGTGGGGTGGGGTGAGGTGGAGTGAGGGAGAGAGGTGGGTGAGGAGAGGAGGTGGGAGAGGGAGTGGGGTGAGGTGGGGTGTGGTGAGGAGAGGAGGTGGGAGGGGGTGGGGTGGGGTGAGGGAGAGGAGGTGGGGGATGGGGTGAGGTGAGGGACATAGGGAGGGAAGGAGGAGGGAGGGATTCAGATATCTGCTTAATGTAATAAAATTGTCTGCTTGTTAGGGGAATCAATTGTTTGCTTCCTCATAAAAAAGGGATTAATCGTCTGCTGTTTTAGTGACTTAATTTGTTTACATCCAACGAGAAATATACACACGTTTGTTTACCGAATTGTCTACACGTTAAGACAGTGACTGAGAGTTCAATTACCGTGAAGTAAACAACATTTAATTACCCAATCTAATCCAATTCATTCAACTAAAACAAATTTACCATCATTACTCCCGTCTCTTCCTCTAAACAAGGCAGGTAACAGCATCCATCCTTCTCCCCTCGACGTCACAGGACATTAACTCGCGTCCCTTCACAAATTAGGAATATCAGCTCTAAGTTAAGGGTACCGTAGTGTCGTATATATAACGCTTATTAATGTTTTCTTTAACTCTTTTAGTAATGACGGCAGGAGGCAGGGGGGAGGGACTCAGTGGTACTTGGATCCTAGTGGGAGATTCAGGGGTACTTGGGTCGGGGTGGGGATTCAGTGGTATTTGGATCCGGGTGCAGGGGGGATTCAGTGGTACTTGGATCCTGGTGGGACACTCAGTAGTACTTGGATCCGAGGTAGGGATTCAGTGGTACTTGAGGCCTTGGCAAGGAATTCAATGGAACGTCAGATCCTTGGGGGGGAATTCAGTGGTACGTGGGACCCTGGGAGGGGATTCAGTAGTACTTGAGACTTTGACGGGAGATTCAGTGGTACTAGGAACCTCGTCTGGTGGCCAGTAAAAAGACACATGTACTTTAATTTACCACGAACTAAGGACAACACCCAGAAGTCCTGTTGACATGACCAGGGAGGAGAGATACTGTAGGGGACAGGCGAACGAACGTTTGTAATGGCGAACAGGTAGAGATGAACGCCAGCTAATGTTTGGTCTCTTGTACTGGTGTTTGTGTGTTTGCTGGACTGTCAGCATTTACTCTGCATTAACCACTCTTTCATTAACCACCACAACATCAACCATCACCACATTAACCACCAGGGCATTAACCACAACAACATTAACCACAACAACATTAACCACCACCACATTAACCACCACAACATTAACCACAACAACATTAACCACCACAGCGGTCAGTAGCCATCACCCTTCAAGGCGCCACAACGACAACACAACAACATTAGTCAACATTACGCTAAATATGGAAGCCTTATCAGAGTCGTCCCCTTAATTACCTATGCAAGATCCAAGCACAGGTGACGTTTATACCTGTGTTATGACCACCATAGATATAACACAACATATTTATTAGACCTCATAAACGAAACAAGATACTAATTAGACTTGTAAAATATAAAAAAAAACCCTGTGTAAATGAGTTAGTTTAATGAGGAAGCTTTGAGTCTTAATAAATTATTAGATGAAAAAGGGGGGTAGGTGAGGGTTGTGATGGGTTGTAATGGGTTGTGATGGGGTTGTATGTTTATAGAGATTGTTATGGTGAATAGTTTAGGATGTTGTGGTTGTTGGTTGTGGTTGAATAGTTGTGTTTTTTGGGGGTAGTTTAACTTATATTAGGTGTTTTTATGTTAGGTTATTTATCTCTCTCTCTCTCTCTCTCTCTCTCTCTCTCTCTCTCTCTCTCTAACAGTGCGACATACCCCAGATTAAACCCTTAGATAACACGGGTCAGATGACGCCTTAGGATGAGTCAAATTCTTCCTGTTTTTCTCAACCTGGAAATTATACTGTCAATCTGAACATACTTGGACGAGAGTGTGAACTGGATTTAGTGTTGGTGTTGTTTTTTTTGTTTTGTTTTTTGCCATTTAGGTAAAGTTATGTGGGTTTTTTTGCCATTTATAGAAAGTTGTTGGTGATTTTTTGCCATTTTCTGAGTAATGATTTTGCGATTTAAGGATAGGAATGTCGATATTTCTCTCCCACTCTTTATTCTCTCTCTCTCTCCTTTTATCCTTCTCTCCCTTTCTCCCTCTTTCCTACTCCACTTCTATTCCTCCCTCTACTCTTTCTCACCTACTCTACCCTTTCCTCCCCACTCCCTCCCCCACCATCCCCCTCCATCACCCCCCCCCACCCTGCGGTATATGATAATTTATGCACATTCACCATCGCTAATCATTATGTTCACTGTTAATTTCCACAACACTCAATTTTCTATGTAAACTCTTCTCTTTTTTTTTACGTCAATTATGTAAAGTTGAACTGTCAAAGTGAGAGAGAGAGAGAGAGAGAGAGAGAGAGAGAGAGGAGGGGAGATCTTGTCGCTTGCCATATATGAATCTCTCTCTCTCTCTCTCTCTCTCTCTCTCTCTTAAACACGAGAGATAGATTACCAGATGACGTGGTTTATTACGTGTTATCTTAGTCTCGTTATCTATCTCGCTAGGTAAAAATCTCGCTACCTCTTTCGTTATATAAAGACCTCACTACCTGAAGCCCTTTAATCACCTCGCTATCTCACCACCTCGTTATCTTCACTTCATAAAGATCGTACCATCTCGAACAGTATTTATTTCGCTATCTATCTCACCCCGTCAAGATCTCGCTATTAATCTCACTCCATAAAATTCTCACTATCTCCACCTATACTTATCTCGCTATCTATCTCGCATCATGATAACCGTCTATAGAGGCTAGAATAATGAGCCTGGTTCACTGGTCTATATTGCTCAGGTGTGTGAAGGATTACCACACCTGTACTCGTGATTAGGGATAACTTATTAAGCGACTTTGTGCTAAGGTATGCAGCTGCCTGGTACAGTGAGTGAGCTGTGTGTGTGTGTGTGTGTGTGTGTGTGACAGAGAGAGACAGACAGACAGATAGACAGACAATGAATAACAAGGAATGAACTTCACAACACAACACAACACAACACAACACAACACAGTCCCTTTATCATATACGGTACTAAGGCATTAACCACAAGCATTAACTAGGTATTCGTATTAACAACAGATTTATAACATCGGTGCCTTACATGGGGGTTCCAACACTCTCATTATTACGGTGAGAAAAAAAAAGGGTCTTTATCTCCGGGTCATCTTGGTGAGAATACTGATGAGGAGGTGAAGGTAACACGTGTTAATTTTTCTAGGTGATTAATGTTAACCTCTTTGAGTATGATGGTTTAACCCTTTGAGTATGATGGTTTAACCTTTGAGTATGATGGTTTATTGGTTTAATTCCTTTGAGTATGAGGGTTTAACCTCTTTGAGTACAATGATTTAACCCCTTCAGTATGATTCCTTAAACACATTGTACTGGAGGGGTTAGAGCATCGTACTCAAGAGTCTAAACCATTAAACTCAAGGAATCCAGTCATCATACTCAAAGAGCCATCATCGTATTCAATGGATCAACTCATCATACTCAAAGGATTAAGTCATCATACTCAAAGGATTAAGTCATCATACTCAAAGGATTAAGTCATCATACTCAAAGAGCCATTATCGTATTCAATTGATCAACTCATCATACTCAAAGGATTAAATTGTCATACTCAAAAGCTCATAATCATTCTCAATGGCTCAAGGTATCGTACTCAATTGCTCACGTTATCGTACTCAATGGCTCAAGTTATCATACTCAAGGTGGATTAGAAGTCCATTCATAATCTCTAAGCATATGCCCAGGTACGAAAAATGGGCATTAAATTTGGCATATGCCCAGTAAGTTGCCGTAAGTCTTATTATATATGCACCATGACCACTATGCATATATTACCACCAACTAACATTCAAGTTTTTTTGTGGTTTGTCTGTAATCGTAGTAAAATGAGTTCAGATTAGACAGAGAGACAGACAGATTGACAGACAACAATTATCTTTTACTTTTTATTCTGTAATAGGAGTAAAATGAGGTGAGATTAGACAGATAGACAGACAGATATATTACGGTGTTTTTATTCTGTAATCGAGGCAAAATGATTTCAGATTAGACAGACAGACAGACAGACAGGAAACATCTTTTACTCTCATATTTCTCCAACAGACAACAGGTAACTAAAAAACAGGTAAACCACAGGTAAGCAACAGGTAATTAACAGGCAATCACAGGTAAACAAACAGACTCTAATAAACATACCAACGAATAGAAGGTTATTGAAGCTGCCCCCACTAGCCTGCACTCGACATAACCCAGGCAGGAGGAGGAGGAGGAGGAAGGAGGAGGAGGAGGAGGAGGAGGAAGAGGAGGAGGAGGAGGAGGAGTAGTACAGGTAACCCCGGATGACCTGAAGCAACCCTCCACCCACAACAGGGTACAGACACACACACACACACACACACACAGGCGCGCGTCTCACTCTGATTTGCAACTCGTGTGTGTGTGTGTGTGTGTGTGTGTCCGGGATCACGATATGGACAAGGCTGAGATGTACCACTTTCACTCAGACTCCTGTGGTAGTGGTGGTGGTAGTGATGATGATAGTGAAGGTGATGGTGATAGTGATAGTGATAGTGATAGTGGTGATAGTGGTGGTGATAGTGGTGGTGGTAGTGGTGGTGATGGTGATAGTGATGGTGATAGTGGTGGTGGTAGTGGTGGTGATAGTGGTGGTGATAGTGGTGGTGATAGTGATGGTGATAGTGATAGTGGTGGTGATAGTGATAGTGGTGGTGGTAGTGTTGGTGGTAGTGATGGTGATAGTGATGGTGATAGTGATGGTGATAGTGTTGGTGATGGTGATGGAGGGAGGAAGCGTTGATCATTCACTGGGCATAAAAACTCAGGTGGATATTAATTAGCTGTTACCTGTATTTACAACATTATTAGAATATAGTCATTTAACCTTTCTTATATATACGAAAGATATTCAGCAAAGGGCACAACAACAACAACAACAACAACAACAACAACAACAACAACAACAACAACAACAACAGCAGGAACAACAACAGCAGTAGCAACAACAACAACAACAACAACAACAACAATCATAAAGAAATAAATCGCGATGCTAAGGACTTGTGTGTGTGTGTGTGTGGGAGGCGACTTTCACTAACTCCGGGTCACAGTCTCTCGCTTATGTCTATATAACCCGGAACTACAACAGTAAATACGAACATCATGGAACCAGTCTGTCAGGTGATGTCCGGCTTGGAAATGACAACTTAACCTAACCTAACCTGATCTAACGTTACCTGACATTACCTTACCTTACCTTACGTGAGCTGACCTGACCTGACCTGACCTGACCTTACCTTACTTAGCCCAACCTAATCTAATGTTACCTTACCTTACCACACCTGACCTGACCTGACCTGACCTGACCTGACCTTACCTTACCTAATCCACCCAATTAGACCAAACACGTGTAGAACTGGTTGATTTACTCCCCTTCTAACGATCAGACAGACTAAGAGAGAGAGAGAGAGAGAGAATGGGGGAGTCGCTGAGGTAAAGACGATAAATAGAAGATAGAGAAAAGGAGAGAGGGAGGAGGAATTTAGTTTATGGGAGGGGTGGAATGGTAGGTCAGGAAAGGAATGGGAGACATAAGGAATGGGGGGAAGGGAAGGAGGGAGGGATGGGAGATAGAGGAGGAGGAATGGAGGAGGGGATGGTGGAGGCGGAGAAGAAGAAGGAGAATTGAGGGAAGAAGAAGAAGAGGGAATGACAGGAGGAAAAGGAGGAATGAATAAAAAGAGGAAGAACTGGAATATTATCACCACCACCACTATCACCACCACTATCACCACCACCATCACCACCACCATCACCACCACTATCACCACCACTACCACCACCACCATCACCACCACTATCACCACCACTATCACCACCATCACCACCACCATCACCACCACTATCACCACCACTATCACCACCATCATATATTTCAACAAAAGTATTACCAATTCAAACTTATATAAACATTATAACATTATCTACAATCAGCTCCAACATATCCAACAGGGTCTTGGCAATACTGGTTGAGCTTATAATTACGGGTTGACTGTAGTTCTGGCAACAGTTGGAGAGGTTGAACGAGTGACAGTCTTGGTAACTATGACATGCTAGTTACCAGTTACCATAGACGCTAGTTATTACATAATTATAATTTACAATCATCATTATCAACTACCACGGTATTAAAGAGATAATTAATAGGCAATTATAATTCCGGTGTCGTGCTTACATCTGTTAATCAAGGTTATTAAGGAATGTCTATTGTAATTATGGCTACAGACTGGTTTAATTCCTTTAATATAAATACTAGTTAATATCATCTACTCATGCTGTTACGTAAATCATCATCAAAAATTAAGGTTTCAACAAGTGTCAATGTTGGTTATGGTGGCCGAGTGGTTACAACGCTCGTCTCCTGTCTTAAAGAGTTCCTGGTTCGATCTCATGGTACTCCCAGACCACCCAGTTATTGAAAGGTTAATTAAGTTTACAGCTGGGGAAGAGGAGGTGGTCAAGTGCAGTGTTGGATACGTTACCTTCTGGAGTTATTTGGGGACAGAATGAGACAGACAGAGAGAGACAGACAGGTAAACAAAAAGACACAGACAGACGGATAGACAGGTAAACAGACAGACAGGTAAATAGACAGACAAGTATACAGAAAGCCACAGACAAACAGGCTTAAAACGACATCTATGGACGTTCTACCGCTATATGCAGATAGTGCCGTGATGCTGCTTCTCTCTTAAGGCGGCCCACCATCCCACACCAAGATGGTTCCTGACACCGAGGAGATCTTTTTACACCTTACCTGTGTCCTGCTGATTCTTTACCTCCTTCTATCACCTGCCTGAATCTCACATAAAGTTTGGAGGTTTATCGTTCTAACAATATGGTAAGGTATTCATAGTATTACACACTCGTGCTAGAGGTATGCTAATGTTATGTTCGCTACACCTGTTTGATGCCGCCTTCTCACCTTGATGGTATACCTGCTGGTGATTGGTGGTGTGGGGGGTGATTGGTAGGGGGAGGGGTGGTGATTGTGGTAGGTGATTGTAAAGGGAGGTGATGGTTGTGGTTGTGGTAGGTGGGTCGTGTTGAATTCAATTATAATTTTACACTGTACACTACACTACACTACACTGTATATTACACTACACTACACTGTACACTACACTACACACCCAAGGCTCACTATAAACCGTACACAAAGTCTAAAATCGTATTGAAATATATTATCCAAACTCCCTTCCTCCCTGTCTCCCTTTTATATCTCCCTCTACTCCCTTCCTCCCTTCCTCCCTATCTCCCTTTTGCATCTTCCTATCTTTCTTCTTGCCTCTATTCCTCTTCCTCCCTTCCTCCTTCATCATGTTTCTCCCTCTTCATTCCCTTCTCAGCCTCCCCCACCCTCTCCCAGCCTCTCCCAGCCTCTCCCAGTCTCTCCCAGTCTCTCCCAGCCTCTCCCAGCCTCTCCCAGCCTCTCCCAGCCTCCCTCCCAGCCTCTCCTAGCCTCTCCCAGCCTCCCAGCCTCTCCCAGCCTCCCCCACCCTCTCCCAGCCTCTCCCAGCCTCTCCCAGCCTCTCACAGCCTCTCCCAGACTCTCCCAGGAGGATATATCTCAGTGCAGGTGAGGACTGGCAGTAATGGTCTTGAGTTGAGATCCCGAACAAGACTCTTTTAGATTTATTGGCTCTAATTAGCCAGGTGAACTGAGGCTACAGGTGGTGGTGTATCACTCTCTCTCTCTCTCTCTCTCTCTCTCTCTCTCTCTCTCTCTCTCTCTCTCTCTCTCACACAAACACACACACACAAACGTAGACCCATACTCTTACACAAACCAAACACATGTATACATTAAATCACATACAAATAGATACCAAATATACATAAAACGGTGTATGTATGTATGTATATGTGTTTGTGTACATACAACAAACACTAATATACATCCATAAACAAAACTACATTCACAAACACTCATTATTTAACCTTGAGCACCTGAGTAAAAAAAGGACATAACTTTGTGACACCTGTAACATAAATACCTAGAGAATCGAACTATCTCATTAAGGTGTGGGTGTGCGTGTGTGTGTGTGCGTGTGCGTGTGAGTGTGAGTGTGTGTGTGGCTTTTGTCCTAGGATCATAAGGTAATCTATTTAAATAATGAGATAGTGTGAGTTAAGTACAGCAAAGGTCTGTTTATAATTAGACAAAGGAGAGGGTTTTTTTTTTTGAGAGAGAGAGAGAGAGAGAGAGAGTATAATAATTATTTTCTTAAACAATTAATTATATTTCCAAATAATTTTATGTATCAGAAATCTCCCCCCAAAATATTCACTGAGACATAAAACTCATCGGAGCAATAAAGAGGAAAATTATGAACGAACCAGAATGCAGTTTCAATTAACTCATAACTACATAGGTATATTAAAATCACCTAAGACAACGGAGCAATCTATTTCGACTGAGACATAAAATTTAAACTAGAGCACAGGGCGAACAGGAGCTAACAAATGCCCCTGAGACATTAAAATTTATGTGTTATAAAAATCTATAACAACAAGGGGTATTTTTTTTTCTTTAGCTGGGTGTAGGTTAGGTTTTGTAACTGAGGTATTAAATTAGACCTGGGACATAAAAAATGGACTTACATATTACCGTGAGACATTAAAACAAGACTGAAGGAGATATGAAGGGAATTTCTTTCTTTTTTTAACCATATTTAACATCATGGTAATATCTGGCTAGGGTTAGTTTATGTAAGTTTGAGGCATAAAATTATTTACTAGTACATAAAGAACGTTTCTATGAGACAATAAAATAGACCCTCGGTAAATAACAATGAATTCTTAACCACGTTTCAAAATAGGGATAATTTCTGAAGTTATATAGTTTATGAAAATTTTTGAGCTAAAAAAATTAATCTGAGACATAAAGGAACTTAATCTCTCTACTCTTTACAGTATATCACTTAACCCATAACTGTTCGAGGACATACCGTGTGTTAGACTTCATCCCCCCCTAGACAAAATCCTCACCCTTGCCTCATCAAGATTCGAGAATATGGCTGGTGTTAGACTCACAATTCACTTCATCTCCCCACTCTTATCCTCCTCAACACACACACACAAACACCAATATATTCAACAAGCGAGGGACAACAATGAAACTGGTAGCTGGCTGAACACGCCCTCTCTAGAATGACTTTAGCTGCAGGCGTCTTAGTGTACAATAGACGAAGGAAGGAAAGGCATGCATGGATAGATCTGTGAATGAATGGTTAGAGAGAGGGGGAAGGGGGAGAGGGAGAGGGTAGGGGGAGAGGGGTAGGGGAAGGAGAGGGAGGGGAGGGAGAGGAGAGGAAAGGGGGCAGGGGGAAGAGGGTAGTTAAAATGAGGGAGAAATGAAAGAGATGACAAATAGAGATTAGTGGGGTGAGATGAGGGAGGTGTGTTGGGGGTGTTGAGAGTGTTGGAGGGTATTGTTGGAGTGTATGGTGGGTGTGTGTTGGGGCTTTATCACACACACACTCTCACAAACACGCACAGGTCAGAGGTCAAATAGGGTCCCATTTTTAATAAGCCTCTGTCCTATTAGACGTCAGTCCTAATGGGTCCCTGACTTAATAGGCCCCCAGATTTAAGAGGTCCCATTCCTAAAGGGTCCCAACCTAACCTAACCCTACGCATGTACTAGGATTGGGGCCCGTAAGGTAAGGGTCCATTAGATCTGGGGTCTGTACGGACTTAGTTCCATTATGATTGGGGCCTCTTATGACCTGGTTCTTTTAGGACGGGATCTTATAGGACTTGAGCCCTTTAAAAGACGTGCATACGGGAGGAGGAGGTGGAGGAGGAGGAGGGGGGAGGATGTGGAAGGGGTGGATGAGGGAGGGTAAAAGTGTGGAAGAGTTTTAAGGGCGCACGTGGGAGGGGTGTTTGGAGGGAAGATGAGGAATGGGAATGATTGATGGGATGGCATGGGTAGGTAGGAAGGGTTATGTGTGGAAAGGGACGGAATAGGTCTGTATGGAAGGGCTGCTGGATGGAAGAGGCGTTTGGAGAGTTGGGAGAGGAGAGTTGAGGGAATAAAGGAGGGATGGAGGAGATGAAGAAGAGAAGAGGAGAGTGAAGGAAGGGAGGAGGGAGAGATGGAAGGGTGGGGAAGTGATAGGGAGAGATGGGGAGGTGCTGGATGGGGAGGAGCGGGGAGGTGCTGGATGGGGAGAAGCGGAGAGGGGCGGGGAAGGGCAAGAGGAGGCAACATAATGCTACCTGGCGCTCATAGACAGGTAACCTTCATGATAATTACAGGTGAGATCACAGGTGATAGTGTGAACTGCTGCCTTACTAATGGCTGGGGCGGCTGACCTCAACCACGGACGTAATGTAGTGCCATGGACGGTCATAGGGAAGTACCACGGACGTAATGTAGTGCCACGGACGGTCATAGGGAAGTACCACGGACGTAATGTAGTGCCACGGACGGTCATAGGGAAGTACCACGGACGTAATGTAGTGCCACGGACGGTCATAGGGAAGTACCACGGACGTAATGTAGTGCCACGGACGTAATGTAGTGCCGCGAACATAATATAGTGCCAAGGACGGTCGTAGAGAAGTACCACGGACCTAATAATAATAACAATAACAATAGCATAAACAACAAAGAAAACAAATAACTTAGACTTATTTGCGTTTTCAGAATCACAAATACTTAAATTCTTATTCCCGCGGTCCACACACACACACACACACACACACACACACACACACACACACAGGTACACCACGAATACATTATAATATTTAACTCACCTGGAGGCTTCGAAGTCCTGTGTAAATATTTAAATAATATTCGGCAACAACTTTATACTATTTTTCAAGTGAATTTTCTGAGAGTCTGGGAAGCTAGGTCAGAGCTGTGGTGTTTTTGTGAGTTAATGTGATCCTAACCTAATCTAACCTAATCTAACCTAACCTAACTTAACGTGACCTGACCTAACCTAACCTAATCAATGTTAGTCTGACTTAACTAACTACCACAATTAACCACCATTACCACAACCGCATCCACCATCATAACTAACTACTACCACTACCATCACCACCATCATCATTACCACTACCACCAATACCACCACCAGTACCTAAATATCTACCACCACCACTACTACTACTACAACAACTAACCAACCACCACCACCACCACCACCACCACCATCATCATTTACACCACCATCAACAACCATTGCACTTCTTAAGCACCATTGCATCGTGAAAAAGTTGCAATATTTTATGCAAAGTTGGCCTGATGACGCACAATAACAAGCTGACTTGACTCGACCTGACCAGGGATATACTTCACATTACTAATATCCTATAATATATACTATGCAAATGAAGATATATATCACACTGAGATGGACAAGGAGTGAGAGAGAGATAGGGGAGATAGAGAGAGAGTGAGAGATAGAGAGATAGAGAGAGAGAGAGTGAGAGATAGATCTATACCTGATGGCATTAATAGGAATATTTTTTTAATAGATAGAATATCATAGACTAAAACCTAACCTAACCTAAAGTAACATAACCTAACCTCAACGTAACACACCCCATGAAGTTAATCCTTGAACAGTCGACCTTATCCTCGAAATCCTTACCCCCTTTCTCCTCCTCCTCCTCCTCAATTGATGTGGAAAATAGTCCAGTAGAACAGGTAACAAGCAGATACCTGGAGTTTGGATGGATGTGGATGTATGTATGTGTGTGTGTGTGTGTGTGTGTGTGTGTGTGTGTGTGTGTGTGTGTATTGAGAGTCAAGGGGGAAGCTCGACAAGGAAGGGTATGGAGGCGATTGGGTGTTGGCAACGCTCGTATCTTTACTGAGAGTTACAGCATTGATCTGCCTCTAGATTAGGGACACCCGCCTCACCATGATGCAGTACTGCCATAAACCAGTCGCCGGCTACCCTCTCCTCACCCTCCTCCCCCTCCTCTTCTTCCTCCTCCCCCTCCTCTTCTTCCTCCTCCCAAGCCTCCTCCTCCCCCTCCTACCATCTTGGATTGTGTTATGAGCTCTGTATGTGTATGTACGTGTGTGTGTGTGTGTTACAAGTTATAGTGTGTGCGTTATATGTATCATGTATGTGTACGTGTTATGTGTCTTATATGTTCTATGTGCGTCGTGTGTGTTATGTGTGTTAAATATGTGTTATGGTAATTAAATGTGTTATATACTATGTGTACCTGTCAATAGAGGGTGATGGTGAGGAGGAGGAGGAGGAGGAGGAGGAGGAAAGGAGAGAAATGAGAAAGAGAAAATGAGTTAGAGAGAAGGAGACGTGAGAGAGAGACAGACAGACAGAGACGGAGACAAAGTGACAGATAGACAGACACATAAATACAATGACAGAGACAGACAGACAGACAGACAGATTTGGGTGATGGCAACAAGAAACAGACAGAGTATCTTCACCCAAGTCACCAAATTAAATGGTGAAAAAAAGGCCTAATTGAGAGGCTGTCACCAGGATAACACCAGGATGGACACTACCAGCCGTCACTATGGTAAGATAACTCACCTTCACAACCCCCAAGATAACCCAACACCCAAGATCATTAGTACACAACATCACCTTTACACACCTGAGCTTGTTGGTGATGGGTTAGAAGGTGGTAGGGTGATGGGTGGTTGTGGTGGGGGATAGGAGTAGTCGTGAGGAGGAGGAGGAGGAGGGGTGAGGAAGATTCGTGAGGAGGAGGATGGGTGAGGAAAATGCGTGAAGAGGAGGTAAAATTATAGGGAGGAAAAGTGAGTAAGTCTGTTTACATCTGTGGGGTAAAAAAATAATATGAAAAATTCCTGTAAAAAAAACACACACACACACACACACGTCCCCCCCCCTCCTCCCTCCCTCCCCCCAACACATCCCTCTTCCCCTTCCCCTCCCTCCCCCTCCTACACCCCTCCCCCACACACACATAAAGATGAAGACGATAACACAACAATACTAACTTTATAAATCTCAACACCATTTTATATCAACGAGACGAACCGTAAGTTGAGGTCTTTTTACCTCGTGTCAAAACAGATACTTAGCCCCGTGAGTAATACCTACTGCGATATACCACTTGTGTCCAGTGTATATATGACCTTGGTATATCTGAGTCGAATTATACAGAGTTTTATTATATATCATCTGTATATAACTGGGATATAGTCGTTGGGATATATAATAATACTTGGTATATATTCTATTTATACTCGGCTTTCAAACTACGTATATATAAGTGTGGATATATACAGTTTTATTATAACATCTGAATATATGAAAGTGAGGATATAGGCGTTGGATTATATAATAAATAGTCATGATATATGGCGTGATATACCATTTGTGTGTCGACTCTTGAAACTAGTTATATACGTGTTGATTTATATTGCTTAATAGCCCGGGATATATGATCTATATACCAGTCGAATTATATATATTGTTCCTTTGTTTAATAATCATGAGTCGTGCTGAATATTTGAATACTTAAGACATTACTATAAATAATATCCTTTAAGGTAAGATACAACGAAATACAAAGATAAACTCCTATGTAAATTATTCTTGAAAAACATGAATGAAGAAATACAGAAAATTACAGGTTTTTTTTGAAATGTATTTTAAATTATGTAAAGTTAGTACTGTAAGACTTGTTTGAACACCTGAGACTATGAATTACAGGTGTTGAATTATGTAACAAGTTGAGAAAACGTTGATTTTTTTTTTTATTATCAAAGTGTTTTTATTACCAGGAGAATCAAGGATCATTTTTACTATATGATTTGTCTTGTTTTGTGGATATTTTTGTAAGTGGGTTTTTATTTCTAGGATTATCAATGAGTAATTATCACACACACACACACACACACACACACACACACACACACACACACACACACACACACACACACACACTTACCTGAATATAGAGTGTGTGTGAAGACGTGAAACTAAAATACCAGGTGTTGAAATATACTTAAAATATATGTTTGAAAATAATATGATGAAATGGATGGAAATATATTCATACAGGGATCCTAAGGGGTGAACAATATAACACAAGTAGTTATTGATATATTTCATTTACGTGTTGAAGGATTTTGAGATGAAAAATATCCAATATGTTGAAATATATTGGGATATACGTAATGAATAAGTGTTATAGTGTATGAGAAGTTATTACAACATTGTTTTAGAAGTTGTTGTACCGTATAAACACTCGGGGGTTATAAATACCGGTTGTAGAGTGTAAAATGTAAAAAAAAAATGCATAACACGTAAATAAAATGTTGTAAAATATGTCAATTAGTTGCATGATATAAAGCGGGGATAATGTTGCATGATATAAGCTGAAGTAAATGATATAAAAGGCATGATATAAGGTGTTGTATAGTATATAATGCTGGCGACTTAACACGGGTACCAAACATTCATACGGATGATAACCAATAATAGCATCTAGTTGATAGGTGTTAACATATAGGCATCAGGGATATCCTCATAGACTATCATCCCCCGCATTTAACTACCCAATTACCTTCTCAACTACGCCAAATTACGACCTACAGTGACCAATGACAGCTCAGGGAGGGGGGGGAGGCAGAGTTGGCGATAAATGGTGATCGTCTGTGAAAAAATATGGTAATGTCTCGTTATTTTTTGTGTATTGTGAGACGTTGTTATTACGAGAGATAAAGAGACCTTTCTTATCTCATCCATGGTGGTGAGAGATGCTGATGACATGGACTTTTTTATTTTATTTTTTTTTATGGTGGAGAGAAGCTAGTTTATTGTGCAGCCCTATATTAATCCTGTGAGCTGTAGTGCAAAAATGATTATTGAGGTCACATAGGATGTTTATCAGACCCTAGTAGTCAGGATATTGTGGTGGTGTGTGTTAGAGTATTCCCAGTACATTGTTTAGTTCCGTATATAAGAGTTGACTTGCTTCATATTTATCAACAAGTTCTTTCCTGGTTACAGTTCTGCTTGAGTCCTAGATTATACCTGTGTGTTTATTTGATCTGTGGGTTTAGGTACCTTGTTTTATGTTTTGTTTCTCGTTTTATGGGGATTTAATTCCTGAAAAAACATAACATCTGAATTATTGTCTTTGTGCTTTGATTTTGTTTGGAATATAGATGTCATGAAGAGAGATGTTCATTTGTTTAAAGTATAGCCGCCATAAATATTCATTTGTTTATAGTATAGACGCCATAAAGAGTGATGTTCAATTGTTTAAAGTATAGACGCCATGAATACAGATGTTCAATTATTTATAATATAGACGCCATGAAGAGAGATGTTCAATTGTTTAAAGTCTAGATACCATGAAGACAAACATTCAATTGCTTAAAGTATAGACGCCATGAAGAGAGATGTTCAATTGTTTAGAATATCGATGCATGAAGAGTGATGTTCAACTGTTTAAAGTCTAGATACCATGAAGACAAACATTCAATTGCTTAAAGTATAGACGCCACGAAGAGAGATGTTCAATTGTTTAAAGCATAGACGCCATGAATGCAGATGTTCAATTGTTTAAAGTATAGACACCATGAAGACAGATGTTCTAATAGATAAAACCCAGGTATAATTCCTCTGCCTTTATAATCTACGTTAACTGAAACATAATTCTATAAAACCATTACTGTTTAAAAGTCTATATATCACTTTACTTTTTTATTCAGGACGAGAGATAATAAACCAGAAAGAATTTATCTAAGTAAATTTATAGCCCCTGACAAATGGTTATTGAATTTTAACCTTATGATTAGAATATCTCTCCATCGAACAAGGAGAGAGAGAGAGAGAGAGAGAGAGAGAGAGTAAATAAGAGACAATAGTGGTCTTGTTATGTGTTGTTATCTTATTTAATCGTATTGGCTAAAGTTGAAGGTCTCTATTTTATTACCTAAACAAAAGAGATGTTTAATACGGCTTTTATTTACGTTGTTTATATGAGGTTTGAGGCTTTAAATAGTATATTACATGGAGCTATTGTTTACCTTATATATAACGAGAGAAGAGGAGGAGAAATAGATATGATTTTTATTGTTTTTATTTTTTTAGGTGTATAAATAAGGTACCAGAGAGAGAGAGAGAGAGAGAGAGAGAGAGAGAGAGAGAGAGAGAGAGAGAGAGAGAGTAAATACATCACGTTATTTCACCATGATTCACAACTCACTATCATCACCATACATCTACCAGACGCCAGAACTATAAAGAGTGTGGTGGGTGGTGGTAGTAGTGGTGATGGTGGTAGTTGTGGTGATGACTGTACAGTATATACCACCCGCATTCCACTAACACACCCTTCCACCCTCACCACAACATACACCTCCCCCTTAAAATACAGAGGATTAGAATCAGTTAACCACTTAAAACCTTCCACTTACATGAAACGCTTCAGAGCCCCTCATAAGTGGCCACGTCCCCCTCAGAAACCCTCATAAGTGGCCACCATCCCCCAGAAACCCCCATAGTGACCACCCCCAGAAACCCCATAAGTGGCCACCATCCCCAGAAACCCTCATAAGTGGTCACCTCCCCACCCGTACCCCTCATAAGTGGCCACCTCCCCACCCCCAGAACCCCTCAGAAGTTAGCCAAGTTGATCGGGAAATAAAGATATCGCTTCATCTCTGATTGTTATCTTGGCCGGGTTGATTGTTATCGCGGTGTCAGGAGGAAGGGTGGCGGCTATCATTTTATTGTCGTTATCATTAGAGAGTTGTTATCGCTGTCTCCATCACCCATCCGGTTATTAAAAGACGAGTATTATTATTTTTATGATTTTTTTTTTGGTTATCATTAGTACAGATTTGGTTAAACCTTTAATTGAGGTTAGGTTATCATTGACGCTATCGAAAGCTAAAAGCTATGTTTAAATGTTTAGCGTTTTGCTGTTATCTTATTCTTTATCAGCCAATGACTATGATTATCTTATGGCCCTCAGATTGCAAGATTGTTAGGGAACTATTTTCTTGTTATCTCTCGTTCGCTATCATAATGTGTTTAGTTGCTCAGTTTTACCGCCAAATTAAAGTGTTTTTTGGCGATTTTGTTTTTTAATGTGATTTTACCGCCAAATTAAAGTGTGTTTTATAATTTTGTTTTAATGTGGTTTATTATTTAATATTGTTGAAGAGTTATTAAGAATGGTTTAACCTCAGCTAATATGTAGGATGGTCTTGCTATTAGTGTGTTTGTGTGTTTGTTTGTGTGTTTGTTTGTGTGTGTGTTTGTGTGTTTGTTTGTGTATTTGTTTGTGTGTTTGTTTGCGTGTTTAGTTGTGTTTTAGGTGTTTTTGTAAGTATGATAATCTGTCTGTCTGTGTCTGTCTTTGTATAATTTTACAGATTAACAAATAATCTCTCCACACACACACACACACACACACACACACACACACACACACACACACGCAGAAAGACCCCCACACACACAGTTGCCACTTACCGTTGTTAGAAGAGTTACTCCCCGACACTTCCCGCCAACAAGGGTAGTGGGCCGGGCAGTGGCCACCTAAACTACTAATGAGTGACGCATCTCGGCCCTCAGTGACCACACCCCGTCACTCACCGTAACTCCTGTTGACTGTGACGGGTGACGCTGTTGACAGGGAGAGGTGACGGGAGAGTAGACAGACAGACAGACTAACAGACAGAACCTTCCTGCTATCAGGGATCTAGAAACGCCTTGGTATCACTGTGGTATCGTCTGGTATCGTCTGGTATCGTCTGGTATCAGGTAGATTAGGAGAAAGAAAAGCCCCTAGTACTTGGTAGTTAGATGGTGATTGGAGTCTACCTAATACAGTAGTGTTAAAAGATGGGATTGGAACCCTAATCTTGGCGTGAGTTTAAAAAGGACTTTGGGTCCATCTAATCTGGGATGAATCAGTGGATTGGTATGATTAGTGTGTGATTGGGCGCCGGAGATACAGAAGCGGAGGTGATTGGGGCATTAGGGGCGTTGTTTATGGTTATATTATGGTAGTTTGAGTCTTAAGGCTTAGAGACAGGTTATTGACAGGCAGACAGATAGATAGATAGATAGATACAGATAGACATATAGACAGAAAGACAGATAACACACACACACACACACACATACATACACACACACAAAGTGAATCCTTGTCGTACAGAAAAGGTAAAACTCAACAACTTAACCTAACCTAAGATAAACGCCAACACGCCCCCCTCCAGCACTCCAACACCCCCTCCAACACCACACCCTCCAACAACCCCTCCCTCCCTCAACACCCCTTCCTCCAACAACCCCTCCTCCTCAACACCCCTCCCTCCAACACCCCCCCTCCTTCCAACAACCCTCCCTCCTCCAACACCCTCCCTCCAACAACCCCTCCCCCTCCACTCCCTCCAACATCACATCTCTGTATATCCGTCCGCCTTGTTCTTATCTACTGGACTATCTTAGCCAAGGAGTCATAATCGGTAGTGAGTTTATAATCTACAACATAAAGACAGTGTTGAAGTAGCTAACATAGACTACCTGAGAGTCGGCCATCAAGTATCTTACGAGGTCATGAATACAGCCTTTCGGACACGGATTTACTTGGCTCCTCCCCCCTTTTACTGACGTCACTTTTTCCCATCACCTTTTAGTTAAGTCTCTCGCCGCCACCTTGTCCCAATCCCTGCATTCATTATCACTCTTCTCCTACCACATCATCAGTACCGATAAAATCCTCTTGTTATTACTATCCTAAATCAATCTTCTTTTTTTTATATCTATCTCTCTATCTCTCTCTCTCTAGTTATCTCTCAGAGTCTCACCGTTTCTCAGATCATATTCAAGGTTCGTCTGTCGAGTGATAAGGGGTGATAACACGGGGTGATAACACGGGGTGATAACACGGGGTGATAACACGGGGTGATAACACGGGGTGATAACACGGGGTGATAACACGGGGTGATAACTAGGGATGATATAGTATCTACTAGCATGTTTTGGGGGAGATGTTATCGTAGTTGTGGTGATGGTGGTGGTGATGGTGATAGTGGTGGTGATGGTGGTGGTGATGATGCTGGTGATAGTGGTGGTGATGGTGGTGGTGATGGTGGTGGTGATAGTGGTGGTGATAGTGGTGGTGATAGTGGTGGTGATAGTGGTGGTGATGGTGGTGGTGATGGTGGTGGTGATGATGCTGGTGATAGTGGTGGTGATGGTGGTGGTGATGATGCTGGTGATAGTGGTGGTGATGGTGGTGGTGATAGTGGTGGTGATGGTGGTGGTGATGGTGGTGGTGGTGGTGATAGTGGTGGTGATAGTGGTGGTGATGGTGGTGGTGATAGTGGTGGTGATGGTGGTGGTGATAGTGGTGGTGATGGTGGTGGTGATAGTGGTGGTGATGGTGGTGGTGGTGGTGATAGTGGTGGTGATGGTGGTGGTGATGATGCTGGTGATAGTGGTGG
>NW_024726854.1:0-217500 GCF_018991925.1 Homarus americanus | reverse complement strand
ATAAATGACTTTTGCCACCATCCTTAAGTTGTTGCTTCATGTTGTGGGTTGTGGTGGTGGTTCTTGTAGTAGTAGTAGTAGTAGTAGTAGTAAACATCAAACGAGTGAGGAACAGTAAGAGAAAGATGAGAAGTAGAATGAAGAGGAGGATAAGGAAGAGGAGGATAAGGAAGAGGACGATAAGGAAGAGGAGGATAAGGAAGAGGAGGATAAGGAAGAGGAGGATAAGGAAGAGGAGGATAAGGAAGAGGAGGATAAGGAAGAGGAATAAGAGAAAGACGAAGACAATATCATACTCTGGGTCGTACTCTCAACCAAGTCGTAATCTAAGGTCGTATTACCCACCAACATCCCCTGGGGGTCATGTTCTACTAGTCGTGCCGTTAGAGGTCGTGTCGTGTCAGGTAATCCCTTGCAATAATTAAATCTTCACCCCCGAAATACGACCCACACCTGAGACCACGAAATACGACCCACACCTGAGCCCACGAAATACGACCCACACCTGAGACCAAGTTAATGGAGACTAATGACCCCAGTGATGCCTAGTGACACTCTACCACTCAAACTGTCGCCTACCAAGGTGCTTAACTACCGTGATGGACCAATTAGCGCAATAGGTCCCTCCTCTCAAACTAGCCTCTGTTCCATGCTGGCTTGTTTGGTCATGGGATGCACGTGCCGAGGTGGTACTGGGTGGGGTGGGGTGGTGGGTTGGAGGTGGGTTTGGTGGGTTGGGTGAGAGGAGGAAGAGGAGAGGTGGTAGAGTGAATAAGGTGAAGAGGAAGGCGAGATAGATGGTGTGATGAGGAGGAAGAAGAAGGAGGAGGAGGAGGAGGAAGAAGGAGGAGGGGGAGGGGGAGGAAGAGGAAGAAGGGGGTGATGGATGGGATGGGTGGAAGAGGGGGTAGGAAAGGGATATAAGCACCACCACTACCACCAACACCTAACCACAACTACCACCACCATCAACCACAATTTCCACCTCTAGTACAGTATTAGTAGTTATTAATATTTTTCAGTGTATTCTAAATATATACACACACACACACACACACACAGAACACAACCCCCACATAATACAACACCAGTACCTAAATACGGGTTTAGTATCAATAGGACAAAATAGCAAGTAGTAAAATAGCCAGGAGGTCACTTGGCCCCACACACACACACACACCTCTGACACCTGTAGTGGATCAAACCCTCCATTTAACCTGTAACTACACCCAACACCTTTTCTGGGAGTTTATACAGGTAATAATGTGTGTTTTTATACCTGGGGAGATGTGCTTTATTGACGAAGGTGTTTTTTTTTTTATGATGTGTTGTGAGTTTGGTGTGTGAGGTGTTTGTGTTTAGGTTTGTTTGTGTGTGTTTGTGTGTGTGGGAGGAGAGAAATAAAGAGAGAGAGAGAGAGACATAAACAGAAACACACACACACGCACACGCACACACACACACACACACACACACACACACAACACGTCTATAAATCTATCTACAATACACAGTAAATAATGAATAACAAAAAATAACAATAATAACAGTCTATTTTCATTACAGGATCGTAGACTACAATAGAAACTCCATCTACACGACCCTCAACACCTACAAGTTTTAAAGGTATGTGTTTATTCTTCATCACAGACTATGGTTCCAATAATGAGTTAGAAATGTTATAACTGTTTCAAGGGGATTTTCTTCATGTATTTGTATCTAAAAAAGTAAAAATTTTGTCTTCTGTGGGTTTGTTTTGGTCTTTGTATGAGTGGTAGGTGGATAAATTGTCTTGAATTGGATTTTCTTTACTTATTTGGTGTTGGTTATTGGAAGGATTGTGTTGACTTTTGGCTACTCTCGGTTACTCTCGGCTCTACTCGAGTACTATCGGTCTCTCGCGGCTATATTCGGCTACTCTCTTCTACTATCGGTTACTCTCGGCTGTTCTCGGCTAGTCTCGGCTACACACTCGGCTAGTCTCGGCTACACACTCGGCTAGTCTCGGCTACACACTCGGCTAGTCTCGGCTACACACTCGGCTACACTCAGCTACAATCGGCCTCTATAATCTAAGCAGAAGCTGAAAAATGGGAGGGTCACAATCTGACGCATATCTGATCAGCTTATCATCTTGTTAAGGCTTGAAGTGTTGACACATTCCCTAACGTTAGAAATTATCATATTTTTCGCTCGTCAAACACATCATCTTTCTCATTGTCTCTCCATCCACCTCCTCGACTTCACACCCTACCCACCCCCACTGACCTAAACTCAATGATATTACCGTATTTACGTATTTTCCTACCATCCTTATTTCCCTCCCTTTATCCTCCCTCGCTTTACGTAATCCCAGGGCTATAATGGCTACTGTAAACAGGATCGTTGTTGGCTAGGAAGACCTGGCGGGTAGATAGCCAGAAGGGGGAAAATCGCTTGGCTATTTCACCTCTCACAGGGCCGTCTGTATTGGTGACCAGAAACTAAGATAAAAAAAACCCTACTTGATGGGGATTATGATCATTCTGACGTCTACTAGATAATCCAGAGAGATTTTCAGGGGAGGTGATATTTCGTATATATGGAGGGTGGAGAGGCATGGGTGGCCTGGGGAGGCGTGGAGAGCATGGAAGAGGCGTGGAGAGCATGGGAGAGGCGTGTGGAGGCGTGGTAAGGCATGGGAGAGAGTATGGAAGAGTATGTGGAAGCGTGGAGGAGGCACAAATGCGTGGGGAGGCGTGGGAGATGCTTGGGGAGGCGTGGGGAGGCGTGGAAGAAGTACTATTACATTAGAAAATAAAGATTCCAGCCCCATATTGGTCCCATTGGGTATAAAGTCATTAAGTAGAAAAACAGAGCCAAAAAAACCAACAACAACAACAACAACAACACGCTTCACTGGCTGCTAAGGATTCTCGACTTCCAATTAAACGATTAGAAAATGATGTATTTGCCCCAGGTAACCAATCATCTCTAAACCTGATATAGATTCGCCAATCAGAGGAGATTAATGGTTGGTCTTCTCCACCTTCTTCCTCGTTACAATAAAGTACACACTAGTCTGTTATTATGTGTGTGTGTGTGTGTGTGTGTGTGTGTAACAGATTTAATGCATGGTTGAATTTGTGTCAGTTTTAACCCTTTGAGGACGATGGTTTAACCCTTCATAAAACACCCAAAACAAACTTACACACACACACACACACACACACACACACTCTCTCTCTCTCTCTCTCTCTCTCTCTTTCTTTCTCTCTTTCTTTTCGTCTCTTTTTCTCTCAAACCAAAGAAATTCGAGACCTTGAGGGGATACCACACTAAACTTAATTCCAACGAGGCGGATAATGACGGCAGGCCAATACCCCCCGTCCCTACAGGATCTGGTCTCCCGTCCTCCCGTCTAACAGTGACATTCGCGGCACCCAATGGCTCTCAAAAGGCTGACAGTGACAAACGGTAAGCAGGTAAGCCCTTCGTCTGTATATTTGTGGAGGGTAAGGTAACCTCTCCCTTCTTCAGGTAGGACCCGGGCAGACGGTAGTACATGTCACTTCTTGGCGTTTTCTAGTGGTTGGCTGTGGTCGATGGTGGTGGGTGGTGGTAGGTAATGATAGTGGTAGGTAATGATGGTGGTAGGTAGTGTGGGTGGTGGTAGTGGGGGTGGTAGTGTGGGTGGTGGTAGGGGTGGTAGTTGATGTGGGGTCGTGGGGATGGGTGGTAGATTAGAGTGCTGGTAGGTGGTTCGGGGAGGGTGGTAGGGTAGTGGAAGGTGATTGGGGTGGAGGGGGAAGTGGTAGGTAGGTAAGGGAGAGAGAGAAAGAGAGAGAGAGACAGAGAGAAAAGAGAGAGACTGGAATGGTAAGGTTCGTTGCTTTATGAAGTGCTTCGGTGTTGATTTACGGGATCAAGTGATTTTTTTTTTTAAGGTGCTGATGTTCATTATGTTTCGTTAGGTGATTTATTGGTGGTTTATGTGATTAATGGTTTATATTGAGCTGTTTCGTTCGTTGTTTTAAGTGATTTTGTTGGTGATTTGTGTAGTGTAGTTGACGGTATTAAGTGAAGGTCCTTGTTTCATCAGTGTTTCAGTTGGTAATTTATCAGATCGAGAGAGAGAGAGAGAGAGAGAGAGAGAGAGAGATTCACTAGGTATAGCCTGGCAATTTATCACTCTATATATATATATAAATGTGGTTTATTGGCTAGTTGAGTGATATTAACACACACACACATACACACACACACACACACACACACACACACACACACACACACCCTCCCCCCACCTCAGTGTCGTAACTTAAGCGAGAGTTAGAAATCGCTTTTATACGATCAGTTACGAGGAAAATTTAACTTACGAGTGTTTAAGGACCTGATAGGTGTGTTAGTGATGCGTCAACAACCAGTTCTCAGGTAATCTGGAGAGAGGAGGATCAGGAGATAACATCGAAGGTGGTGACGTGATGCCTGCTATGATAATCTCCCCTCTCCCTAGTTCCTCACCAGTCTCCCCCTCCCCAGCCTCCTCCTACCTACCAAACCCTCCCCCTACGTCCCCCAGCCTTCCCTCCTAGCCTCCCCTCCCTCCCTCCCCTTACCTATCAAACTCCCCAGCCTAAACTCCCCATCTCCCCCTTACCTTCTCCACCCTCACCCATCCTCCCCTCCTCTACCTTCCCAAGCCTCTTCCATCTTCCTCCTCCCTCCCTTATCTACCTAAGTCTTCCTCACCCTCCTACCCCGTCTTCCTCTACTACCTATCACAATTTGATTTTATCTCCCCATTATAACCCAACGACTCCTCTGCCGCTTCCTCTCCTCCCCATCCTCTCCTCCACCTCTTCCTCCTCTTCCCAGAATCTTCCCTCTCCTCCCCTAGCCTCCTTTTATTGTCTTTCTCTCATCCCCTTTCTCCCCAAGGTCTTCAACTCTCTCCCAACCACTTACACTCTTCACTTCCCCTCCCTCACACCTACCCCCTCTCACCTCTTCCCTCTCCCCCTCTCACTACCTACCCCCTCCCCACCCTTCCCTCCCCCCTCCCTCACCCCCCACTGATCTCGTTGCTATGGTAATGCCCGCCTGTCATATGCCTGTCAATTGTACCCCATGACCGAATGCGGGGGGTGAGGGGGAGGGAAGAGGGGGAGAAGAGAAGGGAGAGAGAGAAGGGAGAGAGAAGGGAGAGAGAGAGAGAAGGGAGAGAGAGAAGGAAGAGAGAGAGAGAAGGGAGAGAGAAGGGAGGTAAATGAAGAGAAGATAGAACACACACACACACACACGCATATATCATTAAGACCTCACCTTACCTGTCTTAATCCATCCATCACCTGTCCACCGTCGACCCAGATTGAGGGAGTGGAACTGATCCTGGGGGAAGGTTGAGGTAATATCTATCTATCTATCTATCTATCTATCTATCTATCTATCTGTCTGTCTGTCTGTCTGTCTGTCTGTCTGTCGGTACACTGGTCCACTAAGACTCCACCACACTGGACCAATAAGGACTCACTGTACCGGTCCAGTGGTACATTAGGCTCTTCACCACCATCCTAATTACTTACAGCCTCTCGACCGACAGACCGACAGAGAGAGAGAGAGAGAGAGAGAGAGAGAGAGTAGGGGGGCTAATCTTCAGGTGGTAGGAAAATTTGCCTTACGTGTGTGTGTGTGTGTGTGTGTGTGTGTGTGTGTGTTTAACCTCCTTTAATCAACACGAGAAAACTATCAGAATAAAGGTAGCTTACAATGCCCCTGTCAGCGTGGAGTCTGACAGTGTAAGACCAGTAGCATCCACGCCCACACCACGCCCACATCACGCCCACGTCACGCCCACATCCTTCAATATCCCTCGTCTACATCCCCCTGACAATACTTCCCACTCTCTACCACCTCTTGTGCCCACAGTCATACCCACACACGCCCACACTCCCACCCATACACTCCCATTCACTTACACGCCCACAATCCCACATACTCCCCTCTCCCACACTCCCACTTATACCCGTAACAATACTCTCCCTCCCATTCACGCCCACAGCCCCACCCACACGCCAACCCACAGTCCCACCCACACACACGCGCGCCCACACCTCACTTGGCAGTCAGGGACACGCTCTGAGGACCTCCCGTGCATATTAATGACCCGCCATACTCCTGAAGGTGGGGAGGGGAGTGGGGCGTTCGTGTAAGGTCTCCCCGGATAATGACGGATTCACCCCGGATTATCTATGTTCACGGCGAACGAGAATGTTGTTGTTGTTTTAGGAGGTGTTCGAGGTCTGCTCTCTCTCTCTCTCTCTCTCTCTCTCTCTCTCTCTCTCTCTCTCTTGCCACACACCGTTAACAGACAACAGACTGGCCCCTTAACCCTTCCACTCCGTTAACAGACCACATAAACCTTAACCCCGACAGACTCTAGACACTGTCGGGTGATCACAAGCTTTTACAACACTGGGACTCCATCGATACTGAATTGATGACCGAATCCCGACAGAAATAGCCCACTTGACTCCACGGTTGGTGAGTTGGCTGTCACCAGGTATGAGGGGGTGAGACCATTCCCGGAGTGGTGATCAACGAGGCGGGTATTGGTGCTTTATGTCAGATCACGGGTCACTATCTCTCTCTCTCTCTCTCTGTTTTACCTGGTGAGAGAGGGGGAGAGAGGAAGAGGAGGAAGAGAGGGAGAGAGGAGGGAGGGGGTCAGGTTGATGCACCATTGTTCCGTTTCGAAGTAGATTGGTGACTCATATACGGTAGCTTGTGGTTGTAGCAGTCACCAATCACATCTTGTTATAGTTGTGACGTTAGTTATTGTTGTTACGAGAACGCATGACGTGAATCCGACTTCAATTTAGATTCTGTTTACGTATCAGGGAATAATTGAGTTAATTCCATACAGATTCATCTCACTAATTAATGGAAAACGTGAACTTACGAACCTTTGAGAATAATGAAGTATAATAACACATTGGCATTGTTATTAGATTTTATTACACGTTATATAGATAAAGTACTTCACTATAGCGTGTGTGTGTGTGATTCATCCGACGGCGAAAATCGACACGCAAATGTCTAATCCACTTTACTACACAAACAAATCACGCCGAAACGCTTTAGTCGTGTAGCTGGGGAAAACTAGCCAAGATATAGCCAGAATATAGCCGTATTAGTGGTCGACTCGGCGTGTATATGGCGCGAGAGGCTATCCGGTCAGTGGTAGACCAACACGCGAATCGCTCATCCCATCTAGTGTGTAAACAAACCTCACTTTAGTTTACCTCTGTGTGTGTGTATTTTAACCCGTGGCATCTTAACCTTACGTGAATTTGACATTTTTAGTGTCGTCTTGGTTCTAAGGGGGGAGAAATGAGGTGAATTTTATATTTTTAAAAAGAGATCCATTGTTTATCTGAACCATGAAGATATATCCCACTGAATGAACCCTAACTGAACCCTAACTAAACCCTAACTGAACCCCAATTGAACCCCAACCCAAACCCATAACCAATCCCTCTCACCAAAAGCCACTCACCTAAACGTAACCTCTTGACTGCCTAATCCATTAGAGGGGAGGGGGAGAATTCACTGAGGGGAAGGGGTTAGGGGTGAGTGAAGAGAGGGATAGAGAGGGAGGGTCGCTGCTGGTAGAGGTGAAGAAGGAGATAGGCTGAGCAGATAAGGTGAGTGGGCTAGACAACCGTAATGAATGAGGAATTATGTGTGAAAACATTGCTCGATGGGTGAGGGTGATAAGAGAGAGAGAGAGAGAGAGAGAGAGAGAGAGAGAGAGAGAGGGAGAAGAGAGAGAGAGAGAGCTACTTAGTTTGGGAGGAATTTTGATAACATTACCAAACCTCTCTCTCTCTGTCTCTGCTCCTCTCTCTCTCCTGGATATTTCTTGATCTGATAGGCAAGAGGACGCCTAGATGATGCCCTCGTCTGATAGGCTAAGGTGTGTGTGTGTGAGAGTTTATGTGTGTGTGTGTGTGTGTGTATATATGCGTGTATGTACGTGTGTGTACGTATATGTGGGTATTCTAGCGTGGCCCAATACTGGACAATCAACACAATAGAGGCTGAACCTGACCCAAGCTCTCTGTTTTATCACCCAATTTAAATCTATTTCCATGATGCCGTGGAAGAGAGGATAATACTTAAACCTCCCACCTGAAGGACTTTGGTTCGATCCCCGGTTAACAGTAGTGATCAGTGTGGTGTATGCCCTTCTGTCCAATGTGTTAGACGGGTAATGTGACAGTGTGGCATCGTGGGACGGTATTTACGTTGACATCTGGTTGACATGGGATCGACTCCAGTTACCTGAGGCTTATGGTAAGAATTTACCTGAGGTGCTTGACGGGGAGAGAGAGAGAGAGAGAGAGAACAAAGAAACAAAGTTAAAACATAAACAAGGAAATAAACACGCAGTTAAAGAACAAACAAACAAACACAACGAAACAAACACAAAAGGAAAACTAACAAATATAAACAAAGAAACAGACACACAAACAAAGAAAAACAAACACATACAGAACGAAACAAACACACAAACACCTAAGACACACTCAACACACAGAGACTTTAACCTTCCTAATACAGCCACAAACTCACTCCACGGGTCACTCCTCACCACACTGCCTCACCTTCCTAGATCACCTGGTTGTAGTCACCTGGTCACTCATTAACTTACCTGCCTTACTTCCTCTCTACTCTTTTTCCTTCTTTCTTTCTTTTCTTTCTTTCTTTCTTTCCACCTCTCTCCCTCCCCTCACCCTCCCTCCTCCCTCCCTCCTTCCTTCCCTCCATCCCTGCCTCTCACACCTGATCATTACACCTGTACCACTCATTCACAAAACCACCACACCACCACACCACCACACACCATCACCACACACCACCAGAGGCACACACCACCACACACACCACACACACCACCACACACACCACCACACACACACCACCACACACACCACCACACACACCACCACCAGAGGCACACACCACCACCATCATTCACAATTCCAGTTTCATTCATAAAAAACTATACACTTCAGATACGTTTCTCCATCACTACAATCACAGAGGCGGGGAAAAAACACTGGGATTGGCGGCTCGTATAATCACAGTGTTATTTTGTGATTTATTAAAGGTAGGATTAGTTTTGTATGATTGTTGTTACTTCAAGGTCACTAGAATCGATATTTTTGTTTGTTTTAATTAGTTAGGTTAGTGTAATTGGGTTGTTATGGTTAGGTTAGTTAGGGTTAGTTATGGGTTGAGATTTACTATACTGTGTTGGGATTACCTGGAGATTAATCACCTTAGTTCACTCTCCATTCCTTCCTTCCTTCCTTCCTTCACAAATATGAATCAGACATACCAGTGTTTTTACTCATTTACTCATTATTATCACCTACAACTTAATATATAAACAAAACAACAACAACAACAACTACAACAACAACAACAACAACAACAATCACAACAACAACAACAACTACAACAATCACAACAACAACAACAACAACTACAACAATCACAAAAACAACAACAACAACAACAACAACAACAATCACAACAACAACAGCATTCATTCATAAATTTCATTCACAAAACAAAACCGGATATTCCAACACGTAAAATCCATTCACAAATATGACCTTCCATTCATAAAAAAAATAACCCCTCCCCCCCCAAACAAAAACGAAAATAACGCAACTCAACCACAGTAATTTACAATCTAGTCCCTCATACGTATACAAAAAAAAAATCACCACCACCACCACAGGATTCTACCACAACCACAATCATTACAGAATTCAATCTTTCATTCATAAAAAATAATAATAATAAAAAATAAAGGCTTGGGGGTTCACTAAGTACTGTAATCATTGGTAATTTCACCTGAGAGTCACATGTTGTGGATGGTTGGTATAGCACTGTCTTCATTTTATCCTATCTCTCTATCTGTGTGTTGGTGAGTGTGTTGGTGGGTGTGTTGGTGAGTGTGTTGGTGGGTGTGTTGGTGAGTGTGTTGGTGAGTGTGTTGGTGAGTGTGTTGGTGGGTGTGTTGGTGACAGACAGACAGACAGAGGGAGAGAATTGATGGTAGGTGAATGTAAATGACAGTAGGTAGGATGGTGGTAGGTGGTGGTAGATGGTGGTAGATGGTGGTAGGTGGTGGTAGATGGTGGTAGGAAGGTACAAAGCGTCGCGTGCCACCAGGTAACAGAGCATTGCAGATTACAGACCACGACACCACGTATGTACTCAATGGTAGGACCTCTCTCTCTCTCTCTCTCTCTCTCTCACGTGATCTACATGTTAGACAATACGCGTGAAATTAAGCGGTGAGGGCCACAGGTAGTTGGGTAAAGGATGCACAGGTAGTTGGGTAAAGGATGCACAGGTAGTTGGGTAAAGGATGCACAGGTAGTTGGGTAAAGGTAGCACAGGTAGTTGGGTAAGGGATGGACAGGTAATTGGGTAAAGGATGCACAGGTAGTTGGATAAAGATAGCACAGGTAGTTGGGTAAGGGGTGCACAGGTAGTTGGGTACAGGATGCACAGGTAGTTGGGTAAGGGATGGACAGGTAATTGGGTAAAGGATGCACAGGTAGTTGCTAAGGTAGCACAGGTAGTTGGGTAAAGGTATTGGGTAAAGGAGCACAGGTAGTTGGGTAAAGGATGCACAGGTAGTTGGGTAAAGGTAGCACAGGTAGTTGGATAAAGGTAGCACAGGTAGTTGGATAAAGGTAGCACAGGTAGTTGGGTAAAGGATGCACAGGTAGTTGGGTAAAGGATGCACAGGTAGTTGGGTAAAGGTAGCACAGGTAGTTGGGTAAAGGATGCACAGGTAGTTGGGTAAAGGTAGCACAGGTAGTTGGATAAAGGTAGCACAGGTAGTTGGGTAAAGGATGCACAGGTAGTTGGATAAAGGATGCACAGGTATGACCAAGACTCTACCGCGATTTATTTCCTTCCGTATAGCGCTTGATTTTTTTTTCTCACCACTATTTTACCTGACACGTTCTATATTATATTTTACTGGGGCAGGAGGAAGGGAAATGGGTGATAATGGAGGGTACTTGAAGGTATTTACAGTGTTGTTTTACGAGGAGTTAGCTGTCATACTGATTTATTAAGAGAGTTTTAAAACGTGTGAGTGATTATGTTATCCAGTTTATTATACCAAGGTGAGACAAAGGGCCTTTACTAGATGCCGCGAGTCTCTGTAGTAGCTTAAACGGTCAACCCAACCAAACTCACTGAGGAGAATGTCTCTCTCTCTCTCTCTCTCTCTCTCTCTCTCTCTCTCTCTCTCTCTCTCATCCCTTTCCGTTCTCCTATTTCTCTCTCATTGCCTCTCATCTACCTCTCTCTCTCATCCCTCTCCCACCCTTCACCCCTCTGCACTCCTACCCCGCCCCCCCTCACCCCACACCCCTCTCCCCACCCCCCTCACCCCACGAGCCTCAAAACATTTTCATTAACAGGAGAGATTTTCAGTAAACAACTCAATTACACGACTGTTAAGACTACCTTTACCTGTCAACCGATAGTAAATAGTCCAGGTAATTGGGGATTGGTTGGTGGTGATTGAGGGATTGGTGCAGGTGATTTAGGTCCGTAATTGAGTCGTTACGTGTGTGGGGGAGTGAGAGGGTAGGGAGGGGTAGGGATATCACTCACAATGTCGGTAAAGTGAGGGAAAAAGTGGCTTTGTTGGGAGGACGTCTGGAGCCGCCATTGAAAAGATGTGTTTTGTTGACATTAATTTCGTTCGAGTGTGGTGAAAAAAAAATGCGATATTATCTTCATTAATAATAAATCAATATAATTTATAATTGGTTGAATAATTTGTATAGCATGTATAAATAGAGAGAGAGAGAGAGAGAGACTACCGTATGTATGGTAAACATTTGATTGAGTCCGCCCCTGGTGTATGGTGGTGGTGGTGTATGATAAGTGGTGATGTAGTGTGATGGTGTATGGTGATGTGGTGTAGTATAGTGATGATGTGTACAGTGTTGTCTCATCATCACTGACTCATTGTTCTTGTCACCCTCAACTCAGCTTGCCAATACACTTGTCCCTGAAGTCAGACATAAAGATAAGTGCCTTGTTGATGACTGTGTCAGGGTCAAGCTGCTGTAGATCTCTCACAGACGCCATAACACTCAACGCCACAATATCCTTACCACTGGGGTCTGATAAACACCCTTTGTGGCCTCTACTTTGTAATCCTTTTTGCGTTACATCTCACAGGTTTAGTATGGAGTGCACAATTAACTAGCTGCTGTCCAGGGTAAATTTTAATCCACCACCACACCCCCACACCACCCCTACACACCCCCACACCACCCCTACACCACCCCTACACACCCCCACACCACCCCTACACACCACCCACCACACCCCCACCACTCCTACACACCCCTACACCACCCTACACACACACCCACACCACCCCCTACACACACCCCACACCACCCACACACCACCCCCCACACACCACCCGTACACACCCCCACACCACCCCTACACACCACCCACCCCTCACATCAAACACCTTATAAGAAGACACTCACCTGTAAACCCTAAACCTGTCCCATTAGCAGACAGTGACAGGTAGAGACAGGTAAACCGGACACATGCTTTGAGAGGGAGACAGTATCCTACTTGTGTGTGTGTGAGTGTGTGTGTGTGAGTGTGTGTGTGTGAGTGTGTGTGTGTGTGTGTGTGTGTGTGTGTTGGTCAATTGCAATCACTATGGTTCACCTGCTTTTTCTTACTAACAGTAGGAGAAGTAGTTGGTGGAGTAGGTGGAGGAGGAGTTGGAGTAGGAGGAACAACTCCTTACCCACACTCCTACACAAACACCCCTACACCCACACGTTCACACACCCACTTTCACACTCCTACCCAGACTCCCACTTCCACATGCCTACATACCATAGACCCACGGGCTCCTTCACCCACACACGCCCACAACCTAATACCACGTCTCAAGGAACAGATGACCACCGGTACTTACGCCCCAACCATCTTCCCACGATCCTCCCACGCCTCCCACGACCCACCCACGCCTCCCACGACCCTCCCACGCCTTCCACAACCCAACCATGCCTCCTACGACGCTCCCACGTCTCCCACGACGCTCCCACCTCCTACGACGCTCCCACGCCTCCTATGACTCTCCCACGCCTCCCAAGACCCACCCACGCCTCCTACGACGCTCCCACGCCTCCTACGACGCTCCCACGCCTCCCACGACCCTCCCACGCCATCTACGACCCACCCACGCCTTCTACGACCCCCCTCTCCCATCTTCCACGACCCTGCTTCTACCTTCACCTCCTCCTCCTCCTCCTCCTCCTCCTCCACATGGCCTCAGGGTGGAGGTAGAGGCCGACCATGGAGGTCCTGAACCAACACACACACGACACAAATTGATGTAGTTAAGTTAGCAAACCACAACACCACCTCACACTCCACCTCCACCAGGAAATTGAAATTGATGACTGACTCTCACGCTAGCCAGATTGATGGGTGTCCTGAGGGTGGGTGGGTGGGTGGGTGGATGATAGGTGGGTGGGGAAGGAGTGGATGGGTATAAGGTAAGGGATAAATGGATGGGTGGTGGATGTAAGTTTGAATGGTACTCAAAATTGGCTTGATTTTTAGAACAAGTTAACTAGTATCCCAAACATTCTATTCAGCCAATCAGAGACCAGAGCTAGCCACGTCATCACTTATATATATGACAGACTTTACCATCATCACCTAGTTACCCCGACGACACAACAGAGGTCACATCAGAGTCCCTCCTCACCTACAGAGCCCAGCAGCCATGACACCTACACTGTTTGACTCTGATTGGTACGTTGTGTTCTGACTTATTTACGTATATTAGTTTAGGTCAGGTTAGGTCAGGTTAGGTCAGGTCAGGTCAGGTTAGGTTAGGTCAGGTTAGGTTAGGTCAGGTTAGGTTCTGTGTTAAACTATTAATCTATAAGTATTTCCAAAATCTACATGATCGTTCGTTTATGTCCAGTCAGAAATTTCCCAAGAAGAGAAAAATACATAGAAATTATCGCTATTAGGTAATTATGTATGTATAAAGGCACGTGTATGTATGAATATGTATAGATGTGTGTAAGTGTGTGAGTGTGTGTGTATGTGTGTGTGTGTGTGTATGAGTGGATGTATGTGTGTATGCGTGTATACATTAAAGTAAACAAGAGGGCTGCAGAGAATACACAAACACCCACTATCATTGTTATCAATTATCCCTGACCACTACTGACGCTGGGCTGTAGTTAAACCCACATCCCAGGTGAGTTAACACAGGTATCTCTCCCCCGTAAGTCACTGTTAACTCCTTGATAAAATTACACATTTACCTGAGGAGCCATGAGCATAAATATGATCATATCAACAAACCAATTATGTCAAAATTATACTGACTAAATGAAAGAGTCGAGTCATAGGTATTTATCTATAATCTATTGAAGAGTGAGTGTATGGGTTTGGGGTAGGTGGAGTGGGTGGTGGAGTGGGTGTGGAGAGGGTGTGGAGAGGGGTGGTTGGGGGGATAGAGGGTGAGAGGGAAAGAGAGGAGGGAGGGAAGGACGTGGATAGAGGGAGGGAGGTAATAAAGGAAAAATAAGGGAGAGAGAGAGAGAGAGAGAGGGGTGGAAGGCATCAACACAGGCAGATAGAGCACACCACCTGGGCATCACCAGATACCCACACATTAGGGCGGTTCTCTTAGATAAAATCACCCCAAATTGACACACGGAGATGGCCCAATACCCCCCCCTCTCCCCCTTCCCCCTTCCCCTCCCTTTCCCGACCCCCTCCCCCTTCCCCCTCCCCTCCTCCTCGCTCCCACAATTTTGTAAAACTATGCCTGATTATACCCCTCGTTAGACCCGCCCACAGAAGATAATATACGGTGCTAATATTTGCATAGTTTCATCCCTAACCCCTACCACCATCACCTACCACCATCACCTACCACCATCACCTACCACCATTATTGCTATTAACATTTACTTGCCTCGTTGTCTCGCTTCATCGCCTCTCCTCTCTACTTAAAACATGATTGTTGTTGTGATTATTATTGTTGTTGTTGTTAAAATAGTTGTTCTTACTTTTATAACCACTATTACCACGATCGGTATACTGTTAACGTCACTACTACTACCACTACTACTACCACCATCAGTATTACCTATAAACATTATTATTGTTATCGTTACTATGTATACAACCAACACCACTACCATCACACCTACTACCTCAACCACCAACCAACAACCAGTAACTAATACACCACCACACCAACCACACCCCAGCACCACACCCCTCACACCACTACACCTTTATCTCCCCACCACCAACCACACCAGCCACACCTTTATCTCCCCACCACCAACCACACCAGCCACACCTCAGCACCACACTACACCTTTATCTCCCCACCACCAACCACACCTCCACACCACAACACCACCACACCACCACACCAGCCACACCACCACATACCAACTCATTCACACAGGACTCGTAAGTGACTCATGGTGATTAATTTGTCCACCAGAAGATAATTACACACACACAGCTTTTATTACGGCAGCTTGACTAAGACCCACTATTACACACAGGCTGAAGAAATTGATAAATATACCTTTTATTTTTACCTTAAGTTCTGATCTAAGTCGTCTAGGAGTCTTAGAACATCGTAATTGTCTCTATGGATTGTTTAACGATTAGTGGATTACCTGAAAAATCTCCACCCTAGTTTATTGCACTTAAAGATTAACCACCCTAATGCTATTTGAGGAGGGAGGTTAGGTTTGGTTAGGTTAGGTTACGTTAGAAGACAAAAATCACGCTGAGACTCTAACAGTAAGTCAACAAAATCCTCAAATAACTAAAAATATAAACAAAAGACAAAGAAAACAATCACTAAACAAAACAAAACCTTAAAGAACGAAGGTAGTGTTCGTCACGGCGTCCCTCAGGGGAATGAAGAACCTCTTGTGTTTACTTCCCTTCACCGCAGATAAGAAGGTGCTAGATAACAACATTGTGGTTTTTTATTACGGTGCTCAAGGTTCACAGTGTGTGGTATTAAGGGTGATAGTCGTTTAGCAGCGTTTAGCAACCCTGGTATATTGATAATGGAAAAGTTGACGGTGATGATAGGGTGATGGGAGGGAGATGAGGATGGAGGGATGGGTAGGTTGGGTAAAGATGGGTAATAGGAGAGGATAGGTGGGGTGGGAGGGTGGAGGGGAGGGTTTATAGGGTAGGGGGAGGGATGGGATAGGTGGGGTAGTGGGAGGGATAGGGTGAGGAGGAGGGGAAGGGATGGGTTAGGAGAGGATAAGTGGAATGGGAAGGGTAAGTATAGGGAAAGGATGTGTGTGTGTGCGGAGGAAGGGGCAGGGTAGGAAGGTGTAGGATGCAACAGGATGTAACAGGATAGGAGTCTACACAGGAACAGATTTAAAGGTGTAACACACATCATTATATCATACGTACATGTACACCAAACTTCACTATACCATACGTACATGTATACCAACTTTCACTTATTCATACGTCCATGTACACCAAGCTTTACCTAATCATACGTACATGTACACCAAGGTTCACTCTATCATACGTACATGTACACCAAGAAAGAAAGAAAGAAAGAAAGAAAGAAAGAAAGAAAGACAGATAATTATACCCCCCTCACACACAATTTGTACGTCTCTTTTATTACTTCTCTACGTAATTCATGATTCTCGTAGACCAAAGAGCTGGCCTCATCATCACCAAACAAGGCCCTCTGATGGTTCACGTCTCGTTGTTGTATAAGTCTGTTTCACTCTTGTTGTTCTGAGTAGTTTGGCTCAAGGTACTGTGAGGAGACGATGTTTTATTGTGTTTTAACTGAAGTCTTACACATCCTCAAACAAACACACACATCCCCCCCCCACCCCAGCATACATACACATCCCTCCCACCCACACACACACACACACACTCCGTCACACACACACACACAAAACCCTTAACACACAAACCAAAGGCTAAATTAAACCTCATAACAAATATCCACCATTATTTACAACACGTCAGCTAGACCTTCATCGCCATGTATGAGGCCCTATCCTGCCCCTCCTCCCCCACCCATCCTGCCTCTCCTCCTCCTCCTCCCACTACCCATCCTGCCCCCTACGACCCCCACCACCCATCCTGTCCCCCCACCCCCACCACCCAGGCAGGCTTCTCTCTATTTTATTCAGTCTGAGTGAGTCAATTGCTACCGTGGCTGTGCTTTAGAGCCTTACCACCCATGAGATGAATACTGAAGGTGGGGAGGGCGCATCCTGACGAAGGAACACCCGGTAACATTTAAATTGGGTGTGTGTGGTGTGAGGGTTGTAATGTGTAGTGTAGGGTGTACTGTGGTGTCGTGTGGTGTGGTGTAGGGTATGGTGTGATGTGGTTTCGTGTGGTGTGGTGCAGGGTGTGGTGTGGTGCAGGGTGTGGTGTGGTGTCGTGTGGTGTGGTGTAGGGTGTGGTGTGGTGTTTACTATTCAATCACTTCTTAAAGGTACCAAAATAAAGCCACACTCTCGCCTCATGAGTAAGAGATTCGAACGTGGGACCTCTTGATACCCGACCCGAGTACGATAACCACTCCGCCACATATGCCTGGATTAATGCCCTTCCTCCCCTATAAATGCCCCTGTTGTTCCATGGGCATGTTTGGGTATGCATGGGTGGTACAGGAGTAAGGAGAGGGTTGTAGGCTTTCCTCTTGGTTGCTTTGGATTATAAGGAGTGTGTGTGTGTGTGTGTGTGTGTGACGACCCAGAGAGAGAGAGAGAGAGAGAGAGAGAGAGAGAGAGAGGGGGGATGAAAGGATGTTAGTGAAGAATGCATTGGATAGAAGGGGGGAAGGATATGGAAAGGATAGGTACAGGATAGGAGGATGGGTAGGACACGTAGGAAGCAGGCCTCTATGTGTATGATTGGATAACGTGTTGGGTGTTGTCCTGATGGTAGTGGATGGTAGTGGATGGTAGTGGTGATGGTGGGTGATACTGGTGGTGGTAGTAGTAGGTGGATGGTTGTAGTTGGTGGTAGATGATACTAGTAGCAGGGTGATAGTGAACTAGAGGAAGCGACAAGGGGTAAATAAGATCGCTATCTACTGGGCGTTGTTATGGGGGAGGGGGGAGGGGACACCTCACTAGGACGCGTCTTATGAGGGAGAATGAGGTAGTAGGAGAGGATGAGGTAGTAGGTAGTAGGTGATGTGTTGTTCTGGCTCCTCATATCGCCCAGCCAAGATCACAACGAGGTATGAGGCAAGGTGGAGGATTGAAGATAGGATAGATGAGTTGATGGAAGTGGATAGGTGGATAGGATGATGAATGATGCAAGTAGGTAGGAGGAGTTGACGAATGAGGGAGGAAGGAGGGGAGAGGGGGTGAGTGAGGAGGGGGAGGAGAGGGGATGAGTGAGGAAGGGGAGGAGAGGGGATGAGTGAAGAGAGGGAGGAGAGGGGATGAGTGGCGAGGAGAACAGGGAATGAGGAAACTATTGGGACAAAGAGAGATGTTAGTAAAGAAGGAGGTAGAGAGAGACACACTGATGAAGAGAGAGGGACAGAGGGGAGCAGAGAGGGAGGGAGAAACAGAGAGAGACAGAGACAGAGACATAACGATAGAGCGAGAAGACTACAGACAGGGAAGGAGAGGGACAGGTAGGATATGGATGTATGTATGTATGTATGTGTCTACACCCTCGCCTCCTCCCCACACGTAACAAAACACACCCCTTCAACCTTCACCCCATCATTTCAACATCAACTCATTTGTTTCGTAATAATTTTCAGGGGTCGCTAAGTAGAAATCACCCATGAGGAATTTACATAAGTGAATGTTAATAACCAGTAGCTGCCTCCATATATACATAAGAACGATCGTAAATCACTAGACACCTGTTAATTTAGGAAGATTTTTCGTTTTTTTTTAGGGAGGGGGGTGGGGGTGGTCTCGTCTCTCGCGAACTCAGCTGTTAAGTTGCGGCCAGAAATCATTTACATAATGGTGTGTTTTGACGCCTCCCAACCCGGGTTTATATACCTTCTCCTCTCCTCTGGCGGGTTATGTTCTGGTATTAAATTCTGCCCTAGTTACCAATCCTAACCTAACCTTAAACCAGGGTCTTGTTGTCTGTTGCTGTGTCGTCTTATTTACTTTTACCTGGTCACGTCTTGTACTAATTAACGTGTCCTGACTTGACCTAATTACCTTGATATATGTTCTCTATATGACCTTATGTCTTGTCATAATAACTATGTGCTAATTACCAGGTCCAGGTTTATGTCATATACAATACTCAGTGAGAGAGAGAGAGAGTTTATATACGTTGGTGTATATAAAAGAGACAGAGACAGACAGACAGACAGACAGACAGACAGAAACATTAAAAAAAAACAATTACCTTCTCATCATCTTTTCATCACTTATAAGAAAGATCAAAACATAAACTCTCACAATTCTGTCCTACCAATGAGGGTGTGTGTGTGTGTCATCGCCCTGGTCCGTGAGTGTGTGTGTGTGTGTGTGTCATCGCCTGGTCCGTGGGTGTGTGTGTGTGTGTGTCCCGCCCTGGTCCGTGAGGTGTGTGTGTGTGTGTGTGTGTCATCGCCCTGGTCCGTGGTGTGTGTGTGTCATCGCCTGGTCCGTGAGGTGTGTGTGTGTCATCGCCCTGGTCCGTGAGGTGTGTGTGTGTGTGTGTCATCGCCCTGGTCCGTGGGTGTGTGTGTGTGTGTCATCGCCTGGTCCGTGAAGTGTGTGTGTGTGTCATCACCCTGGTCCGTGGGTGTGTGTGTGTGTGTGTGTCATCGCCCTGGTCCGTGAGGTGTGTGTGTGTCATCGCCCTGGTCCGTGAGGTGTGTGTGTGTGTGTGTCATCGCCCTGGTCCGTGAGTGTGTGTGTGTGTGTCATCACCCTGGTCCGTGAAGTGTGTGTGTGTCATCGCCCTGGTCCGTGTGTGTGTGTGTGTGTGTGTCATCGCCCTGGTCCGTGAGTGTGTGTGTGTGTGTGTGTCATCGCCCTGGTCCGTGAAGTGTGTGTGTGTGTGTGCATCGCCTGGTCCGTGAGTGTGTGTGTGTGTGTGTCATCGCCCTGGTCCGTGTGTGTGTGTGTGTGTGTGTCATGTGTGTGTGGCTGGTCCGTGGTGTGTGTGTCATCGCCCTGGTCCGTGGGTGTGTGTGTGTGTGTGTCATCGCCCTGGTCCGTGAGGTGTGTGTGTGTGTGTGTGTCATCGCCTGGTCCGTGGTGTGTGTGTGTGTGTGTGTCATCGCCCTGGTCCGTGGGTGTGTGTGTGTGTGTGTGTCATCGCCCTGGTCCGTGGTGTGTGTGTGTGTGTGTGTGTCATCGCCCTGGTCCGTGGTGTGTGTGTGTGTGTGTGTCATCGCCCTGGTCCGTGTGTGTGTGTGTGTGTCACCCTGGTCGTGAAGTGTGTGTGTGTGCCTGGTCGTGGTGTGTGTGTGTGTGTGTGTCATCGCCCTGGTCCGTGGAGGCTATGGAGGATACTGCATAGATAAAGCTATTGACTTCACCTTATATAGCGAGGGGCAGTGTCAGCTAAATTTGCGTATTGGAAAGTGTGACTAAACATGGACCTTTTACTCACAGAACAAATCTTTATATCCAGGTTCCATTACGGGTTAGTGAGAGGTGTGTAGGAGTGGTTAGAAACTACTTAAATTATCATCCTCAAAGGGTTAAATTATTGTCATGAAAGGGTTAAATTATCGTCATCAAAGAGTTATATTATCATCCTCAAAGGGTTAAATTATCGTCATCAAAGGGTTAAACCATCGTCCTCAAAGGGTTAAATCCGATGTTTTTTATTGGTCGATGAGGTGTGTTACTTAACCCTCATGTCGTGTCATAATCAGCCTACACCTTTATGATATATATTAAAGTATTGATTAATTATTAATGTTTATTATATAAAATAATGACTCCATCATTAACACAAAATAATCATTAATTCGACTTTTTATTTATTTTATTATTATTGTTTTTCGTTATACTTTTTTTCGCTTTTTTTCAGGGTGTTGAGTCGTATCAGGGAGATGAACATAAGGCGAGATATTCTCCCACTACCCCTGTGTGTGTGTGTGTGTGTGTGTGTGTGTGTTTGTTCAGGATATATTTTGCGGGGCCCTGTGAAGGATGTTGGGTTAAAGGGATTAGTTTATCTTGTCTCTGTCTGTCTGTCTATTTTTCTGTCTCTAATTTTTAATCTCTCTCTGTTATATTTTCTTTTGGTTCTCTCCCTCGCTGTATTTTTATCTCTCTCTCTCTCTCTCTCTCTCTCTCTTCCACCTCCAAAACATATCCTAAATTTAGCTCCTTATCTCTACCCCGTGATCCTGGACGCGAGGAGCTCTCACATCCACTGCCGCTAGAATAAAGATATTGGCTTCTCAATTTGGATGGTGAGCGTTGTTAGGTCTGGCTGGGTATGGTTGGGTCAAGGTATTCCATCTGATGACTTCATGTTAGGAAGCCTTTCTTGAGTGTTGGTGGCGTAGTGTTAATCTTCTTACCTGTGGCTCTGCTCACCAGGTATATATAGGTGTGTGTGTGTGTACGGTATATTTGTGTTTTTATTTGTTTTTTCTTGTTTTTGTCATCAAGATAGAGACAAAACATACATACATACATACATACATACATACATACATACATACATACACGGCATAATCCTCAAGTCACGTATTCGTGTTGATAATCAATGCAACTCACTGTACTATACAACCCTCCCATCCCTACTCTCCCTACTCTCCCTACCCTAACCTCCCTTCCCTCCCTACCCTCCCTACCCTCCCTACTCTCCCTTCCCTCCCTACTCTCCCCTACTCTAGCCCTCCTCTACTCTCCCTTCCCTCCCTACCCTCCCTTCCCTCCCTTCCCTCCCTTCCCTCCCTACCCTACCCTCCCTACTCTCCCTTACCTTATACACCTCGCCATACGTCCAGCGCCATTAGCTCCATTTTCAATCCCTGAGAGACGATGGTATGAATGAAATACGTCTCTGGCTGTCTGATAAATAAATGTTAACATATTGATAATGGCTGCAAGAGGAGGCTGGTTGAGTTGGGACCTTTCTTACTCTTTCTTCTTCTTCTTCTTCTTCTTCTTCTCCTCCATCCTGGTTCTTCTTCTTCTTCTCCTCCTCCTCCTGGTTTTCTCGTTCCTTCTTCCCTTCTTCTCATTCTTTTCCTTTTCCTTCTTCTCCACCTACACCATTCCTCTTCCCTCTCTTACCTATCCCCCCTTCTCCTCCGCCTTCGTTCTCCTTCCTTCGTTCTCCTCCCTCCTGGTTTTCTCGTTCCTTCTTCCCTTCTCATTCTTTTCCTTTTCCTTCTTCCCTTCCCTCCCTACCCTACCCTCCCTACTCTCCCTTACCTTATACACCTCGCCATACGTCCAGCGCCATTAGCTCCATTTTCAATCCCTGAGAGACGATGGTATGAATGAAATACGTCTCTGGCTGTCTGATAAATAAATGTTAACATATTGATAATGGCTGCAAGAGGAGGCTGGTTGAGTTGGGACCTTTCTTACTCTTTCTTCTTCTTCTTCTTCTTCTTCTTCTCCTCCATCCTGGTTCTTCTTCTTCTTCTCCTCCTCCTCCTGGTTTTCTCGTTCCTTCTTCCCTTCTTCTCATTCTTTTCCTTTTCCTTCTTCTCCACCTACACCATTCCTCTTCCCTCTCTTACCTATCCCCCCTTCTCCTCCGCCTTCGTTCTCCTTCCTTCGTTCTCCTCCCTCCTGGTTTTCTCGTTCCTTCTTCCCTTCTCATTCTTTTCCTTTTCCTTCTTCTCCTCCTCCTCCTACACCATTCCTCTTCCCTCTCTTACCTATCCCCCTTCTCCTCTGCCTTCGTTCTCCTTCCTTCTTCTTCCTCCTCCTCCCTCACCCTCCTTCCATGACGACGACGACAATAAGTATCGCCCTCTTTATACTTATCCTATCTCCTTTACCCCCCTCCTCCTCCTCCTCCTTCTCGTACTCTTCCTCCTCCTCCTCCTCTCCTTCTCGTGCTCTTCCTCCTCCTCCTCCTTCTCGTGCTCCTCCTCCTACTTTTCAGGCTGCAGGTGTGTTGAATTGGTATGTTGGAAGCTTGTGTGAGGCAGGTGAGATGCTGGGACCCCCTGTGAAGTGAGGTATTCGATGGAGTCGTGTGGGACTCTCTCTCTCTCTCTCTCTCTCTCTCTCTCTCTCTCAAATACCTAACTCACCACCTCCACCACTACCACCTTCTCACACAAACACACACACAGGTAAGCAGTTAATCAAGGTCCCGTACAGGTGTGTATGACCCCTGGAGCAGAAGGCAGGTAGAGTTCACGTGTCCCGGATACGTGCGTGTGTGTGTGTGTGTGTGGGGGGGAGAGTTCTGACATTATGATATTCCTCTCTCTCTCTCTCTCTCTCTCTCTCAGCCCACTTCCTTGACTGCCACCCCTCCACCCTGCCACCCTGCCACTCTGCCACCCCTGCCACCCTTCCACTCTGCCACCCTTCCTCACTGCCACCCCTTCCTCCTGCCACCCATCTCAACAGGACACCACAGCGCTAGCATGGATCGTACACACACACACACACACACACACACACACTGTCTCCACACATTCACACAATTGCCTTCGGACAAACCACCCCATCCACCCACCCACCAATCCACCACCCCACCCCTCAATACATTACCTGGCCTTTCCGCCCCTACAGGTAAACTCTGATAACCCTCAACACCTGGCGAGGGTCAGAAGCAACACACCATCTTAGGGAGGTTCAACACGCCCACAAAAACACTACTGACGGCGGCGGAGCTGGGGAGGTCGCCGCAGGTCTTCATAGTCTGTCCAGTGAAGTTGATCTGGGTGTGTGTGGGTGTGTGTCTGTATGTGTGTGTGTGTGCCGGTAGTAAGATTGTTCACTGTTGGCACAAGTTACTGTCGTCCGCCAGCAACACTTTGTCTTGTAGCTGCTCGTCTTCGTTACCTCTGTTGACGCCGACTTCACCTACCTGCAGAAGGCGTTGCAGCTCAACCACTGACACCTACAGGGGTTTTTTTTTTTGTCAGTATTCACCTGCACACAGTCACACTCCGGGGATCCACCAGGTGAAAAGATCCCCAACAGAACGCGACACGAACTGAGGATTTTCTTATATAATGGGAATGTTTTCTACTGGTGTTCAATGAGGAGGAATCAGACACAATCACATCTCAGAAGCTCGCGAAAGACAGGCGGTGTGGGTAGACGTCAAGATGAATAGATCCATAGTATAATGCGACACAAACCGGGGCCAGTTTTCTTGCATAATGAGCGTGTTTCGTTGATGTCCATACCGGGTTCTTGGACATAATCACACCTCCAGGACACCTCTAGGACATCTTAAGACAGTCAGAATGATGGACGAGATGGAGAAACATATACAGAATGTAGTGTGGTATTAGTGGGGCTTTTTTTATGTAGACGTCCTGGGGAGGGAACTTCAAGGACTACCTATATCGACAAGGAGGACCTACAAGTTCTCTCAGCCTCTCCTCGTAGCCACCTGGACGACATCACAGGTTTAGGAGTATCTTAGAGGAGCTGGGAGGGGAGGGGGAGGATGAGGAGGGGTGTTGCTAGGGCACGAGCCGTAGTTTTTCTCACAGACACGACTTTATCCAGTGTCTCAGCGGGAGGTGTTGCCGCCTCTCTGTCCCTCAGGAATAAATGCTTGATCTTGGGTTCCAGGAGTCGTGTTGTGGTAAAAGTAAGACTAAACAAAACTCTGGGTCTTAATGGCTCAACGGCACTACACCCGACCACCGTCACTTCCTCAACTGTAAATTTAGGTACAGTTTCCTTCACTAGTGCGTTTACAGGGGCTCGTCAGGTTGTCTGCAGTATGGCAGCCCTGTGTTTGTTTACATTCGGCAGAAGGAAACTCTCAATTGTAAACATAACATGGACTCAAATTAAAACAATATTAAAACAAATATCTCAATGTAATGATTTGTGGAATGTTTATATGACGAGCCCCTGTAAACGCGCTAGTGAAGGGGACTGTACCTCATCATCTTCAGGGCTTCAGGAAAACCCACAGGGGCCGTCCCTCACCCCCGGCAGGAGGAAGACGGGATCTATTGAGAGCCTTAAATGGTGGGGCGACTCCAGCAACCACGGGGGGTGCTCAGTGGGGGCAACACACCCCCCTACAGTGAGAGAATATCAAGAAACAGCGGCGAGGACTACTGTGGAGCGGATTGGCGAGGAGTGGCGAGGTGTGCCGAGGTATGGATGGTCGTGGCGAGGTGTGCCGTGGAATGAATGGTCGTGGCGAGAACTAATGTAGTTTAGTTTGGTGAAGCGTTTTTGTCTTGTTTTACATTGTTCGAAAATAGATGTACAGAAACACACACACACACACACACACATGTATACTTACTTCTGACGGCTTTTGGTTTTCTTATTCCTCTCTCTCTCTCTCTCTCTCTCTCTCTCTCTACCACCACCATCACCACCTTCCATCTGCCGAAATCACCATCATCACCTTCGTATATACCTCACCATCATTATCACTATCACCAGCTTCACCATCACTACCACCATCGCTACCACCAACCATACACCACCACCAGGGTTGAGTGTCTGGATAACATTTCAGGACACCCACCTTGACTGACGCCTCGTGAAAATGATCCATCTCTCTCTCTCTCTCTCACCACCACCACCACAACACACTAACCTAACCTAACCAAACCCCCAAAACACGGCAGGACACCCACCTAGCCCAACGCCACATCGTCACTATTAACTCCTCCTCACTAATGTGCTCTAATGGACTGTTTTTGTTGGGTCTTGCGTCTCACAGCTCGTCGTAACTCATCGGTCATCCTCCGCCGTGAAATTTGACGGATTTAATCGCCAGCAGGAGGAGAGGAACAGGGTCGTGCAGGAAGAAAAATGAAAAATAGTTTGGGGAGGTTTTCAGGATAATTTTTTTTTTGACTGATGCTGTAGTGTTGTGATGATTAAATTGTTTTTTTTAATCTTTTTCTGTTAATTTGTTGTTTTAGAGAATGTTATTATTAATATTTCTTGTTGTTTTTGTTGTTGTAGTTGTTGTTGTTTTGTTGTTATTGTTATTGTTGTTGGGTGGACTTGGGGTGCCCCGGGGTATATGAGTATAGGTATATAGGTGGAGAGAGAGAGAGGGAGAGAGAGAGGGAGGGAGAGAGAGAGAGATAACTAAGCGAGTATTTACCATCGATGAAAGTTACAAATTGAACCAATCTGCCGTAAGCGTGACCAACTCTCACGGGGTAATGGCTAATTGATTCGAAAGTTGGCCCACCACCTCATGAGGAACAAAGCTTATCTTTATATAAGCTGATGTTGGGAAGCTGATCAGTGGCCACGACTCATTAATCACATGAGAGAGGAATACATTTTTAAGAGCGGTTTTCTCCAAGTGATCAAAAAGTCCCTGTGCACTTAGTTATAACGGGTATAATGTAAATTACTATTGGGGTAATTGTCTGAGGTGCATAGGGACTTTTCGATCACCTTGAATTACATGTGGATGATTGGATATGACACTCGGTTCTTATCCTAGGTGTCGATAGTTCAATCAACGGGGCGCCGCCAGTCTACCCAGCTGCCTCCATGTGCGCAAAATGTACACATAATACTCACACGTACACCACACACACACACGCACGCACGCGCACACACACACACACACACACACACACAATAAACAGTTAATTACCCTCTTTAACACATCATTAAAGACACAAACACATAATTAAATAGATGACCAGGTAATTAAAGACCCCCGCTGGTCTCTCTCTCTCTCTCTCTCTCTCTCTCTCTTTACTTTCCGTGATGACTTATAGTAGTCGATGTATTATATAGAGGAGCGTGATGGGTGGCATGATAGAGGGTGGCATGATGGGTGGCGTGATGAAGGGTGGCATGATGGAGATCAGTGTGATGATGGGTGGCATGATGGAGATCAGTGTGATGATGAGTGGCATGATGGATGGTGGCATGATGGGTGGCATGATGGAAGCCAGCGTGATATATCTCCCATGATCAAGAATAGGCAGCGAAGCGGGACAACCAACTCTCTCCATTATCAACGGCGATGATACCTAATCAAACCCCCAACCAAACCCGAACCAAACCCTAACCAAACAACTAGACAACGCCGATCACACACTTTACACACCGTCGCCAGAACAGCGGGGGACCCTAGTTATCCCCTTGAAGAAAATGAACCGCTGGACTCAGATAAAGAAAATTGGCAGACACTCCTGCGCATTACAATGGGCCCATTACGAGATTTAAACCTATTATAATTCATATTTTTAATTGTGATTTTGCCAACTGGGACTAATGTCAATTCTTCAGTGATTTATAGTTTGTTATTGATGCAACTACGTGTGTTGGTTTAAGTTGTTTTTATGGTAGAAATTATGACGATAGATTTTTTGTTGTTAATGGTATAAATATCTTGTTATTGAATGAAGTGGACCACCTGAAGATTAGACACTTCAGTATTTTGTTTCATCTGAGTAGTAGTTGTAGTAGTAGGAGGAGGAGTAGTAGTAGTCGTAGTAGGAGTAGTGGTTGTAGTAGTAGTAGGAGGAGGAGTAGTAGTAGTCGTAGTAGGAGTAGTGGTTGTAGTAGTAGGGAGAAAGGAGGAAAATGGCCATAGTCGTAGTAGTGATCGTAGTAGTAATAGTGACCAGGGCAGGTGGGTAGATCAAATGGGGAGCACCATGTGGAGTTGAATAGGATGAATAGCAAATGGGTAGGTCAGGTAAGGTGTGGACAACAGGTAGGTCAGGTGGGCAAGAGGCATGTAGGTCAGGTGGGCAAGAGGCAGGTAGGTCAGGTGGGCAAGAGGCAGGTAGGTCAGGGCTAAACATTACTAATACACCAATGGAGTCCTGAGTCCCTGTGTATAGAAGCCGGACAATTAATAAAGCTCCGGGGTTTTAATTGGTATTGTTGGGGGTTGATGTATATTGATTACCTAATATACCACCCACTAGTTTGACCACCAGCGTCGTGAGTGGCTATTATGCTTTCCTTTACCTGTGTCTACCTGTGTATACCTGTGTGTCTACCTGTTTATACCTGTGTGTCTACCTGTGAATACCTGTGTGTGTACCTGTGTATACCTGTGTGTCTACCTGTGTATACCTGTGTGTACCTGTGTGGGGGGTAGTGGAGTAATAGTAGGCTTCAGGACGTCACGAGTCTTATAATATCCAAGTGCTTTTGTTGATATTTTTTTGGGGGGTTGATGGTGGATCTCTCGTGTCCTGTGAGATATTGATGGGAGGGGTCACCTGCAGATTACCACCCCCCCCCCAATTTATTTCACCTTAGTGGTATCCTAATCTAATTTAACATATGATAACATAACCTAACATAACATAACATCATAACATAACTCTCCCAGGTACGAGTCAAGGTAATTAATCATGAGGTGAAATAAACTGGGGGGTCTAATCTTCACGTGATGCCCTGAATTTTTATCCCCGATGTAAACAAACTCACTGATTCTAGTTTAAAGATACGACACTATTACTTCATTAACTACAACTCTCGTTAGATAGTCTTTAGATGGTGATTATTTTACTATTACAGTTATTAAAATTAGTAAGTGTGGCTTCATGTGCAAGATTAATGAAGGAATGTGTTGTAATTCGTGTTTTAACCCCAGAATGACGTAATTACTGTGTTTACTTACTGAAAAACACTGACGTGACTGTTCCCAGGTGACCTCACCTAGGTACCTTCTTAACCCCTGATAATCCGCCAACCGAAAGTTTGGGACTCTGACCATATTGTCATTGTTTTTCGTTTCCCAATTTAGGGTGAACCTGATTTCTCTGTGATCACTGTTACCTAGTTCTTCCCCTACTGTGATATCTCTGATAATATTTTCTTTATTTGTTAATACTAGGTCTAATATATTGTCACCTCTAGTAGGTTCTGTAATTAGTTGTTTCAAAAAATTGTCCTGTACTGCGTCTAGGAAGTCTTCAGATTCATAGTCGCCTACAATGTTGTCCCAGTCAATATTTCTGAAGTTGAAATCCCCCATAATGCATAGGTTGTTATATTTTGCTGCCCTACTCATTTCCTGCCATATGGGCTGAGCTGCTTCTTTGCCAAGACTTGGGGGCCTGTAAATCACTCCCATAATTAGTTTTTCTCTTCCTTCCGTGATTTCTACCCACACAGACTCGGTTCCTATTTCACCCTTTATTGAATTATTAATACAACATTTTAATGTATCCTTGACGAAGAGTGCGACCCCTCCCCCCTTCCTACCTTCCCTGTCCTTGTGAAAAAGGTTGTACCCTTCTATGTGGTACTCTGATAAAAAAATTTTGCTCGCCAGATTCATCCAAGTTTCGGTGATTGCTATGACGTCTACATTCTCGGTACATACAACCGCTCTCAGCAAGTCTATTTTATTTCTAACGCTCCTACTGTTTGTATAGTATACATTTAAACCTACCCTTCCCTGGTCCTGTTTTACCCCTTGTCCTGAGCAACTAATTTTACTTCCCAGGACCTGCTTGTTTTTTGACTCCCACTTTCCCCGACCTCTCTCTACTGGCGAAACCCCCCTTCGGAGTGACAATTTCACGCTCCAGGGATGCAGACAACGTCTTTACCCCTCACGAGACAAGTGTACTCCGTCGCGACAGTACAGGTAGTCGTTGCCATAGAATCGTTGCCAGTTATCAATGAATGCCCAACCATTGTTTGCACAATGTTTTTCCAGTCGGCAATTTATAGCAATTGCCCTGGACAGCCATTCACGACCAACCCCTCTTCTAGGCAAGACACCACATACTATCGGGATCCCTCCCCTATCTCTAATCTTCCCCAGCGCCTCCCTATACCTCTTGAAAAGTTCCTCACTCCTAACCTTACCTATGTCGTTTCCTCCCACACTAAGACACACTACTGGATTGGTACCCTCCCCTGACAAAACTCTGTCTAACCTCTCGGCTACATGCCCTATCCCAGCCCCAGGAAAACACACCCTAGTCCTACGTTTCCTATCTCTCGCACAAAAAGCCCTATCCATAAACCTCACCTGGCTGTCACCAACTACCACGACCTTACCTGTGGGCAGGGTTTGTACAACTGCCCTTTCCTCTCCTTGATCCATACCGTCCTGCCTCTTCTCTTCCTCTCCAGCTTCCTGCAGCACCTGGTAAGGGTTACTGCACTCCACACCCTGGTCAGCTTTCCTAAGCCTGACCCTAGTCCCCTTGGAGACAACCACTCTCCACGCCTGCTCCTCCTTCGCAGGTGTCCTGCAAGGCAGGACACCTACCTGAAGGAGTTCTGTCCTGAGGGCTTCATTTTCCCCCTTTAGAGTGTCAACCTCACTCCTCAACTGCCCCAGCTGCCTTAACAGCGTGGCAAGGAGGTCGTCCTTCCCCACACTCCCCTCCTCTTCCCCCACGGCACAACGATCCAAAGCGGCCATTTTCCTTGGTCTCTAACGGGAGCACGATCGGCACGACCTTCTCCAAGCTGGGTCAGAGGTCAACTGAGTTATATCCAATGTTATCGTCTTAATCAAATGGTGACTCAACCAAATGATAAATATAACGTCAATCAGGTAGTTCAGAGGCGACCAGTTCCCGAAGCGAGAATTTCAATGCCGTCATAAGTGGTTCGAGCAAAAGTTCGGACTTGGGATTCGAATGAGTCTTAGTATGCGAGGCTTCATACTCATTTAACGTATTAATAAACGTCTATATCACCCCTCTATGTAAAGAATCATTAACAACGTATCATTACCTGAAGGATTCTGGATCAATAGAAACTTTGAATTTATTGAATAGAAAGAAAAATGATTCGAGATCCACCGTGAGTGAACAATAACGAAGCAGCTCAATGAATAAACCGAGGTGAGGCCAAACTTGAGTAGGGTACTGTTGTCATTTCGCTGCCGCTCTTCGTCCAGTTAACAGGTAAGACCGTCAAGTGACGTGTTACAGTAGTATTGGTGTTTCTTGTGTTCTGGCGTCGTTCACTCCGTTTCAAAACCCTGTTGGTCAGTATATTAAGCCGGAAACATTTGTGTTAAAGTTTCGAGACTTTCCCCCCAGTCCGTTCTTGTTCCTGGAGACTTCTGATGGTAATAAAGTTCATTTTGTTCACTGTTACGGTCATATTAGTTCTTGTTCACTGCTACGGCCATATTATTTCATTTTGTTCACTACTACGGTCATTTTAGTCCATTTTGTAAACCCCTACGGGCATAATAGTTCATTTTGTTCACGGTCATATTGATTCATTCTGTTCCCCACTACGGTAATTTGGGAAGTTTTTTAAAAGGCTTTTACTTTATTTGGTGTTTTGATCCTATTTCATAAACCTAGTACTCCCTGCCGCCGTTTGGTGACGCCACATTCAGGGGTAAACAGAGTCCGCCCATTAGTGATCCATCCTCTTATAGTATACACTCCTTGACCAAACCTTAGACATTACTGTAAGGCAATAATGAAACTAATCAGTTGAGTAGAGGATAATGCAATATAAAGTACCAATAAACTCTCTTAAGGAAAATTACAAACATAACCAAGCCTTTTATGTTGTAAATAAAAGCAGATCATTATCTCGCCCTCCAGTAGATAACTATAATCTTCTCCTGATGTTGGTTTAAGTTGAAACTTGTCGAGCAACTTACACGACCAAACGTATGGCGGTTCTTTTGTCGTGTTTATTAAGGTACTTAAAACCAGTTTCTTATAAGTTTTTCTCTCCCGGTTTACTAAAGAGTATTATCAATCTGTTTTGGTTAATTCACAAAAGGTTTTGGTTAAATAATCCCCCAAAATCAAGCAAATTCCTGTAGGATTAGGGCGGTTACCTTCAGGTGTAAACTATAAGCATTCCATTAACATCTCGTTCAGTAGGGATAATCTCGCTGTATATAGTTCACATTGATCTACTTCTGGTTGTACGTCGGTAAGTCTTAATAGTTTACATGGTGTTGCTGTGTTCCCAGAGAGTTATTATAGATTGTCATGTTCTGAAATAATTAGGTTACGGAGGGAGGGTCTTAAGTCTTTCATTACACACTGTAGTCGTTTGGTCTTGTACACAAACTTGAACAGCAGGAGCCAGGGACTTAGGTTATGGTTGGTGGGTGTTTGGTTACCTTGGGCTAGGTTATGATTGGTGGGTGTTTGGTTACCTTGGGGGGTGTTTGGTTACCGTGGGCTAGGTTATGATTGGTGGGTGTTTGGTTACCTTGGGGGGGTGTTTGGTTACCTTGGGCTAGGTTATGACTGGTGGGTGTTTGGTTACCCTGGGCTAGGTTATGACTGGTGGGTGTTTGGTTACCCTGGGCTAGGTTATGACTGGTGGGTGTTTGGTTACCCTGGGCTAGGTTATGACTGGTGGGTGTTTGGTTACCTTGGGCTAGAAACTCTTAAACAGAATCTTTGGGGGAACCAGTTAGTGGCTTATTGTAGTGGACCTCGTGATTAAATCCTAATGTGGGTAATTTAGTTGATTCGGTTATTAAGTAAATTAGTATAATGTGCATGAAGTCTTGCTTTCCACGAAGGTTGAGGAGGAGAGAGTAAAGAAACTCGTGAGCCATAACACCGCTGTCAGACGCCTAAGTAAAGTAAATATATGCTCTTCACCATGCCAGTGGCTTCAACATATTGCGCTTCTAAAGTAATTTTACATTCAACTTTGATTAAATTTAGATAAACTCTCAAATGAAGTAGTCTGAAATATAATGCACTTGACTTAACTGCTTGAGTAAGCTTTAATGCGTGGTAAATGTTGAAGAATAACATGTTCATGGTCTAATGCTCTTGGTTAATAAGCTTATAATCATCTGGGTGCTCTTAAATCTTGTGTAAACTAATAGAGCTAATAATGCTTACCAAATTGATGACTTGACAACGCATCAACGCATAAATTAAGTCCTATATTGCTAACCACTGCTGAATAATTACTTAAATAGACGTTTCTTTAGTGGATAAGTGTAGCAAGTTTACATTACTAACTGGAGTACTTTACAAGAGAAATTGATCAGAGTTAGTATGAGGTTGTGTGGTAGAGCCATTAACACTGAAGAGTCTTGTAGGGATTAGAAGCTGGAGCCTGATACTGTTATCTTGGCCTTTATAACCACAAGGTGTAAGGGATCAGTGTCTAGGTTATATTAGTGGTTAATAATAATAAATTAAGCACTATTTTTCATCTTTTCTCTGTGCCAAATACTAAGGTGTATTATTTTCCTTATCTGGTATAGTGAGTTAGAGAAATCATTGGTGGTGTACCAGTCCTGAGGTGAGCAAGTGAGTCTGCTGATAACTTAAAGATAGAGGGAGGAGGAGGAGGAGCAGCAGCAGAAGGGGTAGAAGTTTGAGACGCTTCTAACTTGAGACCTGGAATTTTTCACGATTTAAATTATCTTGAGTAAAAAAAATCTACTTGGGTTTTACATTAGTAATAGAATATTTAAGAAAATTTACTGATTATTCTGGTGTATCCGTTATCAAGACTAGTTCCTGGCATTCACTAAATTCACTACAGATGTAAACTGTTTTGGATAAATCTACACAGGTAGGGCGAGGATGATGGGTGAGTTAGTTACTTTACTAAATTAGTTGTGGATGAGGTTAGCAGTTAATTTACGTTTTAATGACTTCAGTTGGTGGATTAATTCAGTGACGAGTGAGTTGTGCCTTTATGTCTCCCACAGCCTTGATGAGCTCTCGTCTACCGAAGAATTGATTACCCTGTGGTACCTCAACGAACTCCACACCAAGGGCAACGCATCGACTACGTTCAAGTGACATTTTGTAAGTATTTAAGTTTCTCTGTTTTGTTTAAACTAAAAGAAATTGACTTTATTAAACCAGTTTTTGAATTGATTGTCAATTTTAGTTCACATTTGTTTTTAAAGGAAGATTAATTTTTATGAACATTTGAGTAACTTTTAAAATATTTTTTTAACCAGTTACAGTTTCTTGATTTTTTTTTCTCAAACCGATAGAAAATTTATTAAACTAAACTTTCATTTCATAGTTTTTGTAATTAAACTTAAAATATCTTGGTTGTAAGGAATTCAATATTGTGACTTTTTATATATCCAAATTCTTTATTTTCTGAAAATTAGCTGATAGTAAACTGTTGAATAAATTTGTCTTTTAATTACTACAGGTGAGTGAAGAGATTAACCTATCCGGAGTTGGACTTGAGGCATTCCACAAGCAGGGTGCCCACACACCAGTGACCTGCCCATCAGCAAGAGGCGTGCCCTCACCAGTGACCTGACCTTCAACAAGCAGCGTGCCCACACCAGTGACCTGACCATCAGCAAGAGGCGTGCCCACACCAGTGACCTGACCATCAGCAAGAGGCGTGCCCACACCAGTGACCTGACCATCAGCAAGAGGCGTGCCCTCACCAGTGACCTGACCTTCAACAAGCAGCGTGCCCACACCAGTGACCTGACCATCAGCAAGAGGCGTGCCCTCACCAGTGACCTGCCCTTCAACAAGCGGCGTGCCCACACCAGTGACCTGACCATCAGCAAGAGGCGTGCCCACACCAGTGACCTGACCATCAGCAAGAGGCGTGCCTCACCAGTGACCTGACCATCAGCAAGAGGCGTGCCCACACCAGTGACCTGACCTTCAACAAGCAGTGCCCACACCAGTGACCTGACCATCAGCAAGAGGCGTGCCCACACCAGTGACCTGACCATCAGCAAGAGGCGTGCCCACACCAGTGACCTGACCTTCAACAAGCAGCGTGCCCTCACCAGTGACCTGACCATCAGCAAGAGGCGTGCCCTCACCAGTGACCTGCCCTTCAACAAGCGGCGTGCCCACACCCTGACCATCAGCAAGAGGCGTGCCCACACCAGTGACCTGACCATCAGCAAGAGGCGCCCTCACCAGTGACCTGACCATCAGCAAGAGGCGTGCCCACACCAGTGACCTGACCATCAGCAAGAGGCGCCCACACCAGTGACCTGACCTTCAACAAGCAGCGTGCCTCACCAGTGACCTGACCATCAGCAAGAGGCGTGCCCTCACCAGTGACCTGCTCCTTCAACAAGCGGCGTGCCCACACCAGTGACCTGACCATCAGCAAGAGGCGTGCCCTCACCAGTGACCTGACCATCAGCAAGCGGCGTGCCCACACCAGTGACCTGCCCTTCAACAAGCGGCGTGCCCACACCAGTGACCTGCCCTTCAACAAGCGGCGTGCCCACACCAGTGACCTGACCTCTCCAAGCAGCATCAGATTGAGTGGCTCAACATAGCCTGACTCTATATATGTACTTAATGAATTAATAAATGTTAATATGTGAGCCAGTTATCATTTACCAGCGTTAACAACACTACACCTGAGGACTCCTGCTCTCACCTGATAAACTCTAGTGAGTCACCTGGTTCATCAACACTCACTCTTTACTATATTGACTGACTTAAGATAATTTGGTCAAATTTAATATACTATACAAGATCTTTTAAAACAAACTATTTTTAATACTTAATTTTCTAAATTAACAAACTTAAATATTATAAACTTTAAAAAATATTATAAAAACATTAAAAAATTATAAAAATTTCTTAAAATTTTGAAACTTTTCAATGATTTTAGTAAAAAAAAAGTCCAATTTTTTTTGCCCATTTATACTAACACCCCTCCAGCTGACACCCCTCCCGCAGCACCACCGACACCCCTCCCGCAGCACCATCGACACCCCTCCCGCAGCACCACTGACACCCCTCCCGCAGCACCACCGACACCCCCTCCGCAGCACCATCGACACCCTCCTGCAGCACCACTGACACCTCCTGACACCAGCACCACTAACACCTCCTGCACCACTGACACCCCTCCCACAGCACCACTGACACCCCTCCCGCAGCACCACTAACACCCCTCCCGCAGCACCACATAGGACTAAGCAGCGAGCAAAATTTATTGAAAAAATTATGGAAACACCGGATTTTCACTTATATTATAGTGGACAGTTGTAGGTTGTGGTAAATATGTTAAAATTAAATATTTTAAAAATGAACGTTAAACTAGTGGACGTCTCGGAGCCTAACAATTCCCGCAATAAATGATTATCATATCAGAACTCACTGATGAAAATATTGTTCGAAAATAAACAGTAATAAAAACAACTCGCTCACTGGTTTGTCCTATATATTAACCATAAGTTCTTGTAATACTTGACTCATCAGGTAATCTCCCTCGACTAGAACAATGGCGGGGAATTATTAAAGATAAAACTGATAAATTTAACTTACGAACCTTTGAGAATCCTGCCTCTCCTGGTCACGTCCTCTTCAACACGTCTCGAGACTTGAGTCAATCCGGGAGTCGAACCCGAGTCCTCCGTCATCCACAGCAGGAACCGTCCCACTGCCGAGATGTATACACTCTCGTCTCAGCTCATATAAACTGTTTATATTATGTATATATTATATCAGAGTAATATTGCCTAGAAACTACACACATTACCAGGCATCTTACCGCCTATAAGCTATTATATAAATCAGTCCACAAACTATATATATTTCCTGATATATAACATCACGAAACAAACTGATATAAGAGCTATTATGGTACAGGTCCACCATCTTGCTATCTGTCCACACATTACCTGGAGACTGACAGGTACAGGTCCACCATCTTGCTATCTGTCCACACATTACCTGGAGACTGACAGGTACAGGTCCACCATCTTGCTATCTGTCCACACATTACCTGGAGACTGACAGGTACAGGTCCACCATCTTGCTATCTGTCCACACATTACCTGAGACTGACAGGTACAGGTCCACCATCCTGCTATCTGTCCACACATTACCTGGAGACTGACAGGTACAGGTCCACCATCCTGCTATCTGTCCACACATTACCTGGAGACTGACAGGTACAGGTCCACCATCCTGCTATCTGTCCACACATTACCTGGAGACTGACAGGTACAGGTCCACCATCCTGCTATCTGTCCACACATTACCTGGAGACTGACAGGTACAGGTCCACCATCCTGCTACCTGTCCACACATTACCTGGAGACTGACAGGTACAGGTCCACCATCTTGCTATCTGTCCACACATTACCTGGAGACTGACAGGTACAGGTCCACCATCCTGCTATCTGTCCACACATTACCTGGAGACTGACAGGTACAGGTCCACCATCCTGCTATCTGTCCACACATTACCTGGAGACTGACAGGTACAGGTCCACCATCCTGCTATCTGTCCACACATTACCTGGAGACTGACAGGTACAGGTCCACCATCCTGCTATCTGTCCACACATTACCTGGAGACTGACAGGTACAGGTCCACCATCCTGCTATCTGTCCACACATTACCTGGAGACTGACAGGTACAGGTCCACCATCCTGCTATCTGTCCACACATTACCTGGAGACTGACAGGTACAGGTCCACCATCCTGCTATCTGTCCACACATTACCTGGAGACTGACAGGTACAGGTCCACCATCTTGCTATCTGTCCACACATTACCTGGAGACTGACAGGTACAGGTCCACCATCTGCTATCTGTCCACACATTACCTGGAGACTGACAGGTACAGGTCCACCATCCTGCCATCTGTCCACATTACCTGGAGACTGACAGGCACAGGTCCACCATCCCTGCTATCTGTCCACACACATTACCTGGAGACTGACAGGTACAGGTCCACCATCTTGCTATCTGTCCACACATTACCTGGAGACTGACAGGTACAGGTCCACCATCTGCTATCTGTCCACACATTACCTGGAGACTGACAGGTACAGGTCCACCATCCTGCTATCTGTCCACACATTACCTGGAGACTGACAGGTACAGGTCCACCATCTTGCTATCTGTCCACACATTACCTGGAGACTGACAGGTACAGGTCCACCATCCTGCTATCTGTCCACACATTACCTGGAGACTGACAGGTACAGGTCCACCATCTTGCTATCTGTCCACACATTACCTGGAGACTGACAGGTACAGGTCCACCATCTTGCTATCTGTCCACACATTACCTGGAGACTGACAGGTACAGGTCCACCATCTTGCTATCTGTCCACACATTACTCCGGAGACTGACACAGGTACAGGTCCACCATCTTGCCATCTGTCCACACATCACCTTGGACTGACAGGTACAGGTCCACCATCCTGCTATCTGTCCACACATTACCTGGAGACTGACAGGTACAGGTCCACCATCCTGCTATCTGTCCACACATTACCTGGAGACTGACAGGTACAGGTCCACCATCTTGCTATCTGTCCACACATTACCTGGAGACTGACAGGTACAGGTCCACCATCTTGCTATCTGTCCACACATTACCTGAGACTGACAGGTACAGGTCCACCATCCTGCTATCTGTCCACACATTACCTGAGACTGACAGGTACAGGTCCACCATCCTGCTATCTGTCCACACATTACCTGAGACTGACAGGTACAGGTCCACCATCCTGCTATCTGTCCACACATTACCTGGAGACTGACAGGTACAGGTCCACCATCCTGCTATCTGTCCACACATTACCTGGAGACTGACAGGTACAGGTCCACCATCCTGCTATCTGTCCACACATTACCTGGAGACGACAGGTACAGGTCCACCATCCTGCTATCTGTCCACACATTACCTGGAGACTGACAGGTACAGGTCCACCATCCTGCTATCTGTCCACACATTACCTGGAGACTGACAGGTACAGGTCCACCATCCCATCTGTCCACACATTACCTGGAGACTGACAGGTACAGGTCCACCATCCTGCTATCTGTCCCACATTACCTGAGACTGACAGGTACAGGTCCACCATCCCTGCTATCTGTCCACACATTACCTGAGACTGACAGGTACAGGTCCACCATCTTGCTATCTGTCCACACATTACCTGGAGACTGACAGGTACAGGTCCACCATCTGCTATCTGTCCACACATTACCTGAGACTGACAGGTACAGGTCCACCATCTTGCTATCTGTCCACACATTACCTGGACTGACAGGTACAGGTCCACCATCTTGCTATCTGTCCACACATTACCTGGAGACTGACAGGTACAGGTCCACCATCCTGCTATCTGTCCACACATTACCTGAGACGACAGGTACAGGTCCACCATCTTGCTATCTGTCCACACATTACCTGGAGACTGACAGGTACAGGTCCACCATCCTGCTATCTGTCCACACATTACCTGGAGACTGACAGGTACAGGTCCACCATCTTTAACACCTGTTGAATATTAATATAATTATTGGTTGAAAGGATTAACATAACCTGTGTGATTTATTACGTTGAGTCAAGTGAAATATATTGGTAGATAATTGTCTTTCCCGCTGTGTTTAGCTTTATATAGAATAATTGTTTACTTTATATGAACCACAATCACTTCACAACCATCGCCATACAATCACTTCCCAACCACAACCATCGCCATACAATCACTTCCCAACCACAACCAGCTCCATACAATCACTTCCCAACCACAACCAGCGCCATACAATCACTTCCCAACCACAACCAGCGCCATACAATCACTTCCCAACGACAACCAGCGCCATACAATCACTTCCCAACCACAACCAGCGCCATACAATCACTTCCCAACCACAACAAGCGCCATACAATCACTTCCCCGCGACCACCACATAATCACTTCTTCGGCGCCATCACGCAAGCCCTTCCACAGCACCACAACGTCTCCATTGCAATCACTTCACCACCACACAATCACTTCACCACCACCACACAATCACCCCCGGCTGCTATACCACAAACACCGGCTTATGAGTCTATACCTAGGATGTTGATTTTATAATACACAACTTCAAGGAGACAATGGCCCGACTACAGGTCAGGGTCTTTTAGTGGCGTCTTTACCCCAAAAATTCCCTCTGTTCCAAAGTCATAACCTGAATTGTTTTGCTTTTTTTTCATGCCTTAATCGTATGTCGGTGTTTGTGGAATAATTACGTCACTTCCCCAGCACCACAACCCCGTGTACTTAGCTGTTACAGACAGTCAGTAGGCCCAGGTAGCGAGGAGGTCCAGTCCGCCAGGTGGTCAGTATAGGAGTGAGCCGGCGCCCCAATACCTACCTACGCTGCCCTAATTCTCAAGTTTACTGAACCTTTGAGACACATCACTCACTCACTCACAATAAACTGAAGCATCTCCAACTGAAACATCGTTCATAAAAGATGATTATTTACGTCAGGGAAGAAATAATACAACTTGTGGATCACTAACAAGACAATAACACTCTGAGTTGTGTTTACCAAGACATATATATTGGTATTGGTTTACTGAAATGAAGATTATACCACTGGGTTCACAGTTCCATTTCTCATGATTCGGAGTCTCGTTCATGATATGATTCGAATCCTTGGTGGTTCGTGAAGCCTTGAATATGACGTCATGGGTGGGCGGAGCTTAGAAACAAGTGTTGGGTTATGTACTGATCGTTGTGCTTCTTTGTGATGACCAATAACACCACAATGATAATATTTACCTGACAATACCTACATTAATTACTAACTTAATTAGGTAATGTGTACATCTATCTATCTATCTATCTATCTTCACCCATCAACCAAAATTTATTGTCCCACCCATGCCGTATCTATCTAACATTAACCTAACCAAACCCAACGTAAACTAACGTAACCTAACCTCCTACAGGTAACGTTAAGGTGGTCAATCATCAGGTAAACTAAGAGTGGTTAATCTTCAGGTGATGCCAAATTATGCACCAGGATCATAATTAAAAAAAAAATAGTTGAGTCTCCTTTAGTCATAACTTACACAAGGAAAGAGACAGTTATGGTAAATACAGTTATTAACATACGGTTTTAGACCTAATAGATACCTTCCTTTAAGTGTAGTTTTACCGAAATTACAACTATTGAATATTCCTCTAAGTTAAGGGGGGTTCGTGTGCTCTAAATTTGTGATGCAGAAGGTGACCAAACCCGCTCGTTCACCCACATTCATCAGGAGGTTGAGAACATCCATCGTGGTCAGGTCTGTCATTACATCCCTCCCTCTTCCCTCTCCAGCCTCACCAAGCATCTCCCACCCTCACTAAGCACCTTGCCAGCCTCACTAAGCACCCTGTCAGCCTCACTAAGCACCCTGCCAGCAACACCATGCACCCTGCCAGCAACACCAAGCACCCCCCTCCCCTGCCAGCCTCACCAAGCACCCTGCCAGCCTCACAATGCACCCTGCCAGCCTCACCAAGCACCCCCCTTCCCTGCCAGCCTCACCAAGCACCCCCCTTCCTTGCCAGCCTCATCAAGCACCCTGCCAGCCACACCAAACATCCTGCCAGCCACACCAAGCACCCTGCCAGGCCACACACCAAGCACCCTCAGCCTCATCAAGCACCCTGCCAGCCACACCAAACATCCTCGTAAAAAACGCTTATCCACTGTTGCTTACTTTCACCTGGAGGCAACACTGCAACACACAGCTGCAAGATACAACATGTATTCAGTATACATCTCTAAAATATACATACAGTATCTAAATAGGTCTTTATAACCACTAAACTATACATACAACATCAAGATATAATTTTTCTTATCTCAAATAACAAAATCACTATTGAAATGTATACCAGAATGCATAATGTATTCACGTCAAGAGTTAGTAGGACAAAGGATAGTTATTATATACAGTATACATAGTTTCTACCCATGTATAGGATGTATATGTATATAAATTTAGAGACTACACGTTATTGAATATAAATTTCCACCGGGTGTATTATTCACTATAAAAATTTACATAAAAAGCATCTCACCTTCCATAACTCCCGTGTGTTTATATACTCGTGGGATGCTCTCTCCTACCACCACTACTACCACCACTACCACCACTGCCACCATTACTACTACCACCACTACCACCACTAATACCACCACTACCACCATTACTACCACCACTACTACCACCATTACTACCACCATTACTACCACCACTACTACCACCATTACTACCACCAAAACTACAACTACTACTACTACTACTTCTATTACTGCTACTACTACTACTACTACTATTACTGCTATTACTACTACTTCTATTACTACTACTACTATTACTCCCACCACTACTACCGCCACTCTCACTACTACTACCAGTATCACCACTATCACCACCACCACCACCACCACCCAACCGCTACCTGTGTGTGTGTGTGTGTGTGTATAATTAAGAAGAAAAAGCAGTACTTGGCAGGATAAACACGACGGACAGGTCTGGCACAGGTAGGACAAGCACTGGGCAAAAAGTGGTCCCTTACTATATTATACAACACTGAAATACTATCATCAGATTACCCCCAGCCCGTGTCTTATGCCGCTGCCCTGAAAATCAACACGGAATTAGCACGTTCAGAACCGCAAGATCATATTACACCTCTTTTAAAGCTATTTGGGGGGGGGGGATTTTTTTTTAACAAATATTATCACTGAAGTATTGAAATGGTTCCAGTGTTCTCTATAAAATCAAGGACAAAATATATTTTTTTTTAATTCTCGTAAACATTTTAGGGACTTGATCATGTATCGCCACATCATTATTAAGCTCAGAGGAGGTAAGGAAAAAAACCTTTGATCATAAACCACGCGGGAGGAATATATTCAAGACACGTGATGAGCCGAGGCAAGAGACGAGAGGACTCTGGTTTTTATAGTGTGAGTTGAGAGCTGACAGCCGCCCCTGATCTTGCGCCGATCGCGTCTTAGGGAAACTGAGCGTCAGTTTTTCATCACCTTTGCGATTACTTCCTTGAGGAGAGAGGGAGGGGGAGAGGAGAGGGGGAGAGGGAGTGGGGAGAGGGAGGAGAGGGAGGGGAAAAGACGGTGGGGAGAGGGGATAGAAAAAATGCATCGGTTCATGAAATATGTTTAGTGGTATGTGTGTGTGTGTGTGTGTGTGTGTGTGTGTGTGTGTGTGTGTGTGTGTACAATGGCTCTCCCTCTTGTTGTTGTTGATGAGGAGTAGAATGACCATTTTTTGTTGCTAAATAAACAATATAAACAACTCTTTTGTTTACTCACAGGTTCCTCGTCGACGTAGGTACAGATCCTTCGCCTCTGGGTAGTTCCTGTCTCGGCTAAGGTGTCCTTCTCAGCGACCTCGGTCAGGAGTACATCTAAACTAACACACGTCCCCCACCCACCTTAATCTTATACCCTAGAGCAAGATGGCCGACTTTTACAACACCAAAATCAGTCTAAAAATCAACACAAAAAGTCTTAAATCAACACAAAAAGTCTTAAATCAAAAAAAAAAATCTTAAATCAACACAAAAAATCTTAAATCAACACAAAATATCTTAAATCAACACAAAATATCTTAAATCAACACAAAATATCTTAAATCAACACAAAAAAGTCTAAAATCAACACAAAAAATCTTAAATCACCACAAAATATCTTAAATCAACACAAAATATCTTAAATCAACACAAAATATCTTAAATCAACACAAAAAAGTCTAAAATCAACACAAAATATCTTAAATCAACACAAAAAATCTTAAATCAACACAAAAAATCTTAAATCAACACAAAAAATCTTAAATCAACACAAAAAAGTCTTAAATCAATATACAAACGCGAAAAAAGGGTGTTAGTGCTAAGAGGAACACCTACTTATAATAATATTTCACTCAGCTGCGGTCACCGGTGAAGGTAGAAGACCCATCAACCTCTCCCAGCAGAACCTCGTCTCACTCAACACGTCGGTAAGTGAAGCCAAGGTGGACGAACAGACATGAATTATTTAAGCTTCACTCGGCTTCCACAGGTTGGTAACTCCGGATTATGAACACGGTGCATGTTCTAGTAACGTCTTTGTTAAGCTATGTTAAGTTTGTGGTCCCTCTTGAGAGCTTGGTTTGTTGTTTCCTGTGTTAATTCTTGTGTTAGTAACTTGTATATATAAACTTATTCATTAATGTGTTATTCATGTATGTTATCAAGGGATGAATTATTGATGTCGTCTTATAAGGGTTAAATTTTATATCGTTTCTTATATGTAATTTAATATGTAATTTAGGGGTTTTATCACATAACCTTTAAGCTCGTATTCCTCATGTAGCTAAGGAACCATTTTTAAATCCTCAAATTCATTTATATTAACTAAACCTCTAAATAACTCTACATCATAACAACCGAGACAACTACATAATATTTATATAAAACTACATAATTTTATAAGATTAACATACACAGATTATAATACTTGGAGTCTTTTATACAACTGATGTATCGGGAGTCTTAGGATTTGTGTATGGGTAATATTTGATGAACAGGTGTGATATAGGGAGGGAGGGAGGGCGGGAAGAAAGGGAGGGAGGGAGGGAGGGAAGAAAGGGAGGGAGGGAAGGAGGGAGGGAAGAAAGAAAGGGAGAGAAGTAGAGAGAAAAGAGGGGGAGGAAGGATAGAAGGAAGAGAGATGAGAAATACATCGATAGAAAAATAGAAGAGAGAGAGAGAGAGAAGAAAGACGGAGAAAATACCAGAGAATATGTAGTCTAACCAGGGAGAGATTTACCGCTGGGCCTTAAATATATATGGTCAAGCTACCTGTCATTTGCATTCACTTATGCAAATGACCAAAATTATATGTACTTACACGCTAAAAGTTACCGCGAAACAAATGAGGTGATGTAGAAATGACAGACTTGTGGTGAAGACGTGTGTTGCCGCTGAGACACACACGTGATGTATGACTTATTACACACACACTAACAACACGCAATACACACATACTGTAAACACAATTAGCCAAACACGAAACACAGACGGAGGTAAAATCAACACAGCCGCTGCAACTACCTGTGGACACCTTGTAATGATGGGTCCCAGGTTAAGATGCGCTCCATATGTTAACGACAGTGGCTGTGAAAGAGGGCAATAAGTCGAACAATACCGACTGAAATACATGCATAATGAAGTAATGAATAAATTAAACACAATACCTTCAACCCCACCAGTTGTGTGTGTGCTCAGTAATGTATATGCTAATTGCTGGAGCCGTGATGGATGCCAATACGAGGTACAGAAGAACAAGCAGTATGTGAAGCTGAGGCAGCGAAGGTTATAACAGGCCAGGTTATCACGTAGCCACCACGCTAACGAGGATGCACTTGTACAGGTGAGAAAGCCCCAGAGATGAGTTAACAAGTTGGTCTTGTTGTGTAGAGGTAACTAACTGATACCTGAACCCCCTCCCCCACCTCCCCACTACCACGAGATACGGGAAGGGGGGGAGCGGGAGGAGAGAAGGGGGGGAGAGGGAGGAGAGAAGGGAAGGGAGGGGGAGAGGGGACGGGAGAGGAGGAAGGAGAGAGGAGGAGAATGCAAAGTATGCTCACCTAGTTATGTTTATCGCAAGAGCTTTAGCACAACAATAGAGGGTGTTTTTTGTGGCGCTGTTTACTTCACCTCCCACAACCTCTATATTCTTGTCCAATTTCATCTCGAACCAAACTTACAAAGAAAGAATGAAAGAAGAAGAAAAAAGAGGAGGAGGGGGAATTTGATAGACGTTTCCTGAGTGTGTACCCAAAGATCTATGTACTGAGGCGAACATTGAGAGCCTTATTTTGTTTAGTTTTTTTTCTTCTTATTCTAAGCTTCTCAAGTTTTACATATCACAGGTGTTCAGTGTTTACCTGACGTGAGATGACTCTCTCTCTCTCTCTCTCTCTCTCTCTCTCTCTCTCTCTCCATATGCTTAGTCAGTCGAGAATTATGACTCTTTAAGGAACATGAAACATCTTGACGAGGCCATTTTTACACTCTTTGATTTTTAAGCACTACCTCATCCCCCGGCCATTTAACATGACTAAACACAAGTCTTTTGGGGGAGTTTAAGGGGAACTTTATCTCTGATTTTGATCTATACTTGACTTGGTGTACAGCTGGAGCAGAAACAGGTGGCGAGGGGGAGGAGAGAGCTGGTGAGGGGAGGAAACAGGTGGTGAAGGGAGGAAACAGGTGGTGAGGGGAGGAAACAGGTGGTGAAGGGAGGAAACAGCTGGTGGACTCTGAACCAAGATGAACTTAAGCAAAGGTAAGGAAATTTAGTGAGTCTGATAAACCCATCGTTTGTTGCACACACACACACACACACATACACACACACACACACACACACACACACACAAGAAATCCAGGATCTTTGGAGCCAAGAGATCTGGCAAACGCCCAGATGGGATCTCAATGTTGGCCTCAAGGTTCGACAGACAACAGGTACAGGATTACACACGTCCTCCCCCCCACTCACCCCTCACCCCTCACCTCCCCCTCACCCCTCCCCCCTCACTCCCTCACCTACCTATCTCACCCATAATATAGACAAAATAAGAGGAGCGGTAAAGTTCAAGCAGACTCAACAAAAAAATAAAAAATAGAAAAAATCAAACTTCAACAATCTGATCATCACCCGTGGCCATTATATTAACCCAGTAAGATCAGAGACTCGCATTGTTATTGTTATTTGTTATTGGATTTTGAAAGATGTTTATATAAGGTTATCCACCCCCCCTCCACCCCCCACCCCCCCCCCCCCTCCCCACCCCACCCCTAGAGATTCAAGGGCCCTGGAGGAGATGATAGTGTCCTGGAACTCCTAAATGACCTGGGCGCCAAACTCCTGAAGCTACAGGAGACCCAAGAGCATCACGTTCCGTCACTCCAGAGGCAGTGAGGGAGTGTTGCTACTGTAGAAAATGATCCAACTTCTCTACTAAGTCTCTTCTAAACCTCCACAGACAAAGAGACAATTAGATCAATAAACAAATATGAAATCCGATTCCTATATTTTAATTTTTATTCATTTATCAACCGTCATCTTCATCTATGACCTATGATATATGAACGATATTCCCGACAGATCCTTAATAAAGTGTAATATTCTATGGTTAGTTTCCTTGTTAAATAACGTCTGGTTAATGCTATGAACTTCGAGCCAAAGGAACGGAAATACTTCGCTGTAGCAAAAATCCAATTAAAAACATGAAATGGTTTGAAAAAGAATTACATTAAGCACCGTTCATTAGGTCTTAGTTTTAGGTGCTTCAACTACCAGGGTTATTAAGCACCGTTCATTAGGTCTTAGTTTCAGACAGGATCTCATAAATGTGAATAATTTTAAGCTCACTGCCGATAATATAAAGGGTTGGGCCTAAGTCACTGGCTGATGTATGACTGTACACGAGTCCAGCACAGGCGATAGTTAAGAGGCAGTGTCTTAGGCTCTCGTGGTGTAATACCGAGTATCATGTTACCAGCATTAGAGGCCCCGCCCATTAATTTCAAGGCATGACGATGATTCATTGTGGTGGGAGGAAAACTTAACAAGATAAAGAGAGAAGTGCTCTAGTTTTTAAGGTGAGTGGGCAGTGGTAGATCGTCTGGGAATAGTTCACTTGTCGTGGCGGGCAAGAAGTTGGGTGGGGGGCGATGTTTCGAGATGCACAACACCCTAATATAAATTTCCTTAACCTTGAGGGCTAAGGTGTGATAAAGTCTTCAGTTCCCCCTACAGGTGTTATCCGTTTTCTGTTGTGGCTTCCACTACTGTTGTTATAAAGACAAAATCACTTATAAAATGTATCTTGAATGTGTCTTTTCTATTGTTGATGCTAGAATGCATTACGGCGCTAAAGTAAATCAGGTGTGGAAGTTTATGTTCTAAGTTCGGACTTGTATTAGTGACCAACAATTAAAATTTAAGTGAGGTTCATATCTCTGGCTTGAGTATGTTTACCTCTTAACAATGTTTTAATTATTCCAAAGCGGGAGTAAAGTGATTAAGCGAAATAACTCATCATTTTCTAATGATTAAAGTTAAGTATATAATCTAACTTACTTGTTGAAGTACAATGATTCATTATCGTACTAAAATATCAACCCCTTCAGTATAGGGACGCTACTTTTAATATTTTACTTGATTAACAGCAAGCCATTTTATTCAGCTGAGAGGGGACCCCATACACAAGGGGTTAAACACATTACCCACCACTTACTAACATACACCAGACCAACACCCAGTACACCACCTCCTTTACTCTTTACACCCAACAGGTTTACACAACTTGGCGCCAACGTCCCGCCCAGACCTGTACATAATATAAACCATTATTTCAATACTCTAAGGCTGTGACGTTGGAGTTTTTTAATCTATGAAGAGAAACCCATTTATGAATCACACTAAAGATGATCTCTATGGTGGGATGGTACCAGGATCAGTGGTCCAGGTGTAGTGATATTGTCTCCTCTTCCTGTAGGTAAATGTCCTGGAACAGAGTGTTTAATTCGTCTGTGTTAGGCGCTTCTTTATCTTAATTTTCCTCTTCCTAACTTCTTCTTCTTCTTCTTCTTCTTCTTCTTCTTCTTCTTCTTCTTCCTTCTTCTTCTTCTTCTTCTTCTTCTTCTTCTTCTTCTTCTTCTTCTTCTTCTTCTCCTCCTCCTCCTAACTCATTATAAATAAGTTCCAATAACATCCCCACATTATAAGTTACCAACATAAATTCCATCGCTTGATCAGTTATCCATCTGACCAAGGCACCTTAACTCAAGCACCTTAACTCAAGCACCTTAACTCAAGCACCTTAACTCTCTTTAATATTTTGACAAAGCTGCCACAAAAACGTCTCCCTCGACCCTCTAACTAAACACAAGGCCAGTGGGAGAATGAGGCTGCCACGGTAACCCAGGAGACATTATTAATTAATTGTTTATATGTGAGTCAGATACGTCAGTTAACCCTTGAGTACATGTCACAGCTGGAAGGCCACGGTAGCTTTGGGTTACGCCCTTGATGTCACACTACTAACCCATGTACACAACTGATAATCCAAAGTTTCATTAATTTTCCAAAGGTTAGGTTAGGTGTGTAGGGAAATATTTCAAGTCTTGGTGATTATGTCATTGTAAACAACTTTTTTTTTTCATTACAATGTGTGTGTGTGTGTGTGTGTGTGTGTGTGTGTGTGTGTGTGTGTGTGTGTGTGTGTGTGTGTGTGTGTGTGTGTGTGTGTGTCGAAAGAGACAGACAAACAGATAGGAGGGAAAGATCACCCCACCAACCACCACCAAATCACCTCCTCACCCCCCACCAACCACTCACCCCACTAAACCACCACCCCACCAAATCACCACCCCCACCAACCACCACCCCCACCAACCACCACCCCCACCAACCACCCTCACCCCCACCAACCACCACACCAACCACCAAATCCACCACCAAACCACCACCCCACCACAACCACCAACACTAGACTAATAAGGTAAATTAATAACAGTGGAATTTTTGGTAGAGCGACAGATAATTAGTCGAAATAATAGTGTAAAAGATAAGAGCAGAGGAGACGGAACGAGCCGCCATTATTAGTTGAAGTACCCAAGGGTTAATTTCCACTATTTTACGACCACCACCACTCACCACACACCACTCACCACCACCACACACCACTCACCACCACCATCACAACCACTCACCACTATCACCACAAGCACCATCAGTGTACCACCATCGCCACAACCATCATCACCACCACTCACCACCATCATAACCACTCGCCACTATCACCACCACCACAAGCACCATCAGTGTACCACCATCAACACTACTACCACCATCACTCACCACCACCATCACCACCACTCACCACCACTACCACCACTACCACCACTACCACTACCACCACTACTACCACTACCACCAGTACCATTACTGCCACTGCCACTACCACTACTGCCACTCTCACACTACCACCTCACTACTACCACTACTGCCACTACCACCACTACCACTACTGCCACTGCCACTACCACCACTACCACTTCTACTACTGCCACTACCACCACTACCACTACCACCACTACCATTACTACTACTACCACCACCACTACTACTACCGCCTGAGACCAATACATATTCCCATTACGATTTTGAAAGGTGTCCCTCCCTCCCCCTACCTTTGCCTTCTCTCCCCTTCCTTTCTTCTTTCCTCCTTGCTTCCCTTTCCTTCTCCCCCTCCCTCTCCTTCCTCTCATCCCCCTCCCTCTCCCTTTCCCTTCCCCCTCTTCCTCCCCCTTCCCTCTCCTCCTAACTGGTGCTGTGAATCAAAATGGATCTCGTAATGCAAAGAGACTTGAGGGTGTGTGTGTGTGTGTGTGTGTGTGTGTGGAAGCAAGTGTCAATCTGTAGGAACATATTGGTAAAAAATTAACAAGACCTTAATATTCATTCCTCTTATTCACCATTTATTCATTTTAGTCTCATCTAAATTGATATCTTGAGAGAGAGAAAGAGAGAGAGAGAGAGAGAGAGAGACTAACCTTCCCCCTTAGGCTGTAGCGATGGTGATTGCTAAAGCGAACTACCTATAAGACCACTTCACATTAACAGGGACGGTGCATGAAGTTATTCCTCGAAGTAAATTAATGTGACTAGGTTGTGACAAGCTGCTGGTAGAACTGTCCAATCATCTTAGAGATACTCATGTCATCGTCCAATAAGGGTAAAGAGACGATCGCAATGTAGTAGGAATATGAAGGAACACGCGGTTATGATTGGTGAGTGTGTGTTTGTGGGGAATGTGATTGGCTATTGAGAACACCGGGAAGGGGGGATGGTCTTATAGGATAGGAAGAAAAACAGATCTGCTCAGGTATAATCGACCAGTTATATCAATTATCTCCTGCTCTAATTATCTCCTGCTCTAATTATCTCCTGGTCTGTTTGCTTAACCTACATCAGATTTTTGGTGTTTTCAGATTTATTTTAGTGTTTTTCATTTACCTAAAAGCTTTCTGGCGATCGAATTAATGCAGTGTTTACATCAGTCTTAAGGGTCATTGATTCTCCCTCAGGGCACCCCTAGTCACCCACCTCCCCCAGCTGTGGAGGTGTACCTGATTTGACAATTAAGGAAGTGAAGTTAGTCAGGTACAGTGCAGACAACAAACACTCCTTGATAAAGAATAGTCCAGTAGGCTGTATCCACACTGCCCCTAACCTAACCTAACGGGTCCTCAGGCATAAAGAAGCCACTTATAGTCTAACGGTAACCACACAGCAAAAGTAGGTTAGGTTAGGTTAGGTTAGGTTAGGTTCGGTTAGGTTAGGTTCGGTTAGAAAGACCCTCAGGTATGACTCACTCTTGCCTCATTCATCCTGTGAGGGAAAAAATGGCGCGTCCGGGAACCTCTCGTTAATTAACTGACTGAGGCCACGCAAATGGCTACTTATTAAACAAGTCTTGAGTGGGTGTAAGGCCATACTCCACCTCACTCACTTTACACTGACTACTGACTTTACACTAACTCTACTTACGTTAAACTAACTATACTTACGTTATACTGACTATACTTACGTTAAACGGAATCTACTGACTTTACACTGACTATACTTACGTTTAACTGACTCTACTTTACACTGACCTTACGTTACACTGACTATACTGTTACACTATCATCAACATAATCAGAGACGTTCCTTAAGACTTCAAACCACTCGATTCACTTGCTTATAAACCCAGCCCCCAAATAAGTATCTATACGATTTAGTGTGAGACAATATGACACAATGGACGAAGCATTCTGACAACCCTACCGAGACAACAGGAGTCACAGTGTTCATTACGGAACTCATCGACCCTCTCCGTGAAGATACTTTTTTGGGGGGCCGAGTGTCTGTGTGGATATGTATGTATGTATGTATGTATGTATGTATGTATGTGTTCATTTATGGATATGTATGAATGTATTTCACCATATGTCAAAAAGTAATGACTCAACTTCAACTAAACTGTAAAAAAAATTATCCAACATTACTCATCGGAGGAAAAGTTCAAGACCAAACCAACACGCTATAACAATGTAACTAAAACCATTCTACTTGTTCTAGTATTTTTCTCTCTGACCAAAAACCTCAACATAATCATAAGGTAATTTGTTCTCTCCATGTAAGTATTGATATATAAACGTATCTTAACTACTTTCCCTTAAGACACGAATAAATAAAAACACAGAAATTAAGCTGAGATTTTATCGTAACCTAAACATGGTATCGTATCTAAGGTCTAAATATTCTATACCACATTTGAGAAGATATTTTTAACACACACACACACACACACACACACACACACACACACACACACACACACACACACACACACACACACACACACACACACACACACACACACACACACACACACACACGTCTTTGTAAATCTACTAGACTAGACAGTTTTTCAGACCGTGGCAGCCAACAGCTTCATAACCCGTCATAATCGTTCATTACAGGTTATCTAGCCAGGTAAAAACATTTAATTACCCCCTTTACCACCTCCACCATGGCTCTTAGTGGTGTGTGTTGAGCAGCTGGGGCGAGATACGATGACTGTACTGTGTTTAGAGTAACTTTATTCGTCTAGTTCATATTATAGACGTCATGGACTACTCTCGTTCACCTGAAATATTCTCGACTCAATATCGTTTAACTGATATTAAATGGATAATAGTTGTTATAATATTCTTAGGTGTATTTATGTGGTTGAAATATGAGGCCTGATAGTATAGAAAATTGGGTCCGTTTCTTCATTAAATAACTAAATACGAACTATACTCTTCCTAATATATCGATGCTTTAACTTATTATTCTACTTAAACAACTAAGGTCATTAACACTTTGTAATTAATAGACCTAAATTACCTCCATATGAAGTTAATGGTAATTTTAGAATGAATTACTAGTCTGAGCAGTAGTGAATCATTTTGAGCAACAATGAGTCACTGAGATACATAATTTCTCATCTGCATCAAAATCACATCTATATCGAAACTATACTCCAGTTAGGTGTCAACTCAGGTCACACCTATAACTCCCTTCTAACCTTTGACCTTAACTTGACCTAAAACAACACACTTTAACTATGACCACATGACCTCCTTCTATTCCTCTGACCTGTGTTATCGACGCGCCCGCTATAGGAAGTAACCCAGGGTGACCTTTGGAGCTAGGTTGGCGCTATAGAGAGGAAATTACTTATAAAACAGACCCACAGAGGATTCATCAGAGGGCTGGATTAAGAAAGGCTAACCAATAACCTTTTATATATAGTGTGTGGGCGGTGTATTTGGTGGTGGTGTGGGCGGTGGGGGGGTGGGGGTGGTGGAGATGGTGGGGGTGGGGAGTGGATGGGTTGAGTTGGAAAAAGAAACAGGAGTGGGTGGAGTTAATGAAGGAGTGGAGTTAGATGGGAAAGGAGAGAGAGAGTGTGGATGGAATGAGGGAAGAGGGAGAGAAGAGGAGTGGAATAGAGATGAGAGAAGAAATGGAAGAGATGAAATTACGTAGAAGGGAATGGAAAAGGTAATACTGAACTCAATGAAAAATAACTAAAAATAATCTCAAAATATATTACATCCACATCAACCTGTATATTAGTATTACCTGAGTTAATTAAGCACTATGGAGTTACCTGTCACTCTACCTGTCACCTGTTCGGTTTGTTTACATTCTGGAGAAGCTTTTATAAGGACGATACTACCACACACACACACACACACACACACACACACACACACTCACATAAGTTCCATTAGTTATTGCACAAAAATTCTAACATCTTATGATTGAGATGACGTCAAGGAGTTGTAAATAACAACATAAACAACAAGACAACAACAGCCGGACCTCACCCACGCCTTGTCCTAAATATCTGACCTACTCACCGTTAAACCTTGACCTTTAACAACCCCAAAAGACCTAGCATGGGGAGAGAGGGGGAGGGAGGGGGAGAAGGAGGGAGGGGGGGATATGTCAAGATCTATTCCTTATTGAGTCTGAACGTGGATACAGGCGTGTGTTAATGAGTTCAGTGAGTGATAAATGATTTAGTTATAATTTACCTGAGCTTAAATCACATCCACGACAATAATTAATATTATTATGTTACGATAATAATAACTTCTGGTGGATAGGATTTAAGGGAAGGTTGTTGGTTCTGTGTTGTTTTGGTTCTTAGTGTTTATAAATATTTTGGTAATTTATGGTGTTTTAAAGTGATAATGATACACTGTTCTTGTCTGTTCTTGTCTGTTCTTGTCTGTTCTTGTCTGTTCTTCTCTGTTCTTGTCTGTTCTTCTCTGTTCTTGTCTTCATTACCTTGAGCTAAAGACTTGAATTATATGTGAATCTTCGTATACTAAAAAAAAAAAATAATCAGATTTTTGTTTACATGAGTATTTTAAAGGTTCTTACACACACACACACACACACACACACACACACACACACACACACACACACACACACACACACACACACACACACACAGTGAATCATGGCTAACGGTACCAGACAAGACCAGAATGAAACACTGCCCCAATGACTTTTCAGCCTCTCAACGGGGTACCATTCTCTTACACACTTGAATAGATGTACCGATTACAGGAAGACCTCATGTATGGATAACTCGGCATCTAGCATATATGGATAACTCGGGATCTAGCATATACGGATAACTCGGGATCTAGCATATACGGATAACTGGGGATCTAGGTTCGGAAAGAGCAAGTGTAAGGCTTATCTGGTTGTCAATTGGAGTTAATTTAGGATGTTGGTGCCTAAATTTATCGTATGAGTGATGATGAAGTGGGGGGAGTTTTGTAGTGTGTTAGGTCATGCGCTGTGTACCGCCTAGTGTAGTATGTTGTCATGCACTGTGTATACCGCCTAGTGTAGTATGTTGTCATGCACTGTGTATACCGCCTAGTGTAGTGTGTTAGGTCATGCACTGTGTATACCGCCTAGTGTAGTGTGTTAGGTCATGCACTGTGTACCGCCTAGTGTAGTGTGTTAGGTCATGCACTGTGTATACCGCCTAGTGTAGTGTGTTAAGTCATGCACGGTGTATACCGCCTAGTGTAGTATGTTAACAAGTGCACTGTGTATACCGCCTAGTGTAGTGTGTTAAGTCATGCACTGTGTACCGCCTAGTGTATGTTAAGTCATGCACGGTGTATACCGCCTAGTGTAGTATGTTGTCATGCACTGTGTATACCGCCTAGTGTAGTGTGTTAAGTCATGCACTGTGTACCGCCTAGTGTAGTGTGTTAAGTCATGCACGGTGTATACTGCCTAGTGTAGTATGTTATCATGCACTGTGTATACCGCCTAGTGTAGTGTGTCTGAGTATCGCTCCGTATGTATGCTGTACAGCTGTCCTACGGTAAAAGATATTTCACACTTATTTCGCTCATGTATTTACTAACATAACTTAACCTAACCTCCACACACTCGTAATCAACATACCACACACTTGTACTCAACATACACACACTTGTACTCAACATGCACACACTTGTACTCAACATACACACACTTGTACTCAACATACACACACTTGTACTCAACATACACACACTTGTACTCAACATACACACACTTGTACTCAACATATGTCCTTGTGAGCTAGTTTTAGTTAATTTATGCAAAGCCTTATTTAATTCTTGATTATTTTGATCTAAATTAATAAGTCAACGTGACAGGTTGATAATTAAATATAAATAATGAGAGTTACACGACCACCCACACACACATCCACACACACACACACACACACACACACACACACACACACACACACACACACACACACACACACACACACACAGGGGGTCCCAGGGTGATAAATGACCAACATGATTGATTTTGAAGTTTAATCACCAATTATTAAACAACAATGACTTAATTTGCATGTTCCTTTGTTTTGATATCAGTGTGAGGTAGTTCGACTTGTTAACGATACAACGACACGAGCCAGTTTACAACGTGATAATCCCAACCTGATCACGTTCGTTCGCTTCTTATAACGAAATAGAATCAATCACCATTAAATCATAATTATTGCTTCAGATTATTAATAATTTCATATATAATCAGGAATTATCATCAGGTCTTATATAATTCTTAGATAATATGTATTTAATTGTTTTGATTGATATTAACAAAGGAGTTTTAAAAAGGATATTCTTTTAGCGATGGTTCAGTTAAAGTTAATATTTTAATCTATCAATTTTGTTCCTCTTCACTTGATAGAATACGTGACGCTACAATAAATAAATAAATAAATAAATAAATAAGAGAATGAGTAAGTAAATAAATAAATAAATAAATATATGAATGAGTAAAAGAGTAAATAGAAATATGACTTAACTTGAGCCAGATACAAACAGATCCTAAGACTCTCTTCATGCAGATCAGACTTAGCACCACCCTAATACGTTTATCTTACATCTCCGTCCTCTCTCTCTCTCTCTCTCTCATTTATGCTTCTGTCTTCCGTTCTTACAGCAACGATCGTGTGTGTGTCTCTACCCCTCTCTCTCTCTCTCTCTGTCTCTCTCACCTATGCTCCCGTCCATCTTACTGTCTCACCTTTCTCTTGTCTCACTCAATGTCTCTTCCATGATATTTCTCCGACGTTCATTATCTCTCAACGTCAGGAACACCTTCGTCTCACTGATGTTCTTTAGTTTTATCTCCTCCTCCTATATCTCAGTTATCTCCATCGTACAAGTTCATCTTATTATATAGTTTTTGTTATTTTATGTATTTTTTTACCCTTAACTAACTAATATTTCCATGTATATAAAGTAAATTCATATAAATAAACCGGATATATTATAAAAAAAACTCTATTTTATATCAGTGGTGAGTATCCGGGTGCCTGATGCCACTGAATATTATGATTTTCTCTGTCGAGTTGAATTCTCCGTAGTATTCGTGTCCATGTTTACATTATCCCTTTACGGTTTGTTGATTTTTTTTTTAGGATTTCAACTCCCCCTCCCACGTCTCATTTTTCACCTTGATTATATTCTTACAATGTCAAGTCATATCTGGAGCAGTAAATCTTTTTAATTTTCTTCAATGTGATCGTCTGTGTCACTTATGATTCTTATTTTAGATAAAGGGATCTGATTCTTTAAGCTTCATTAGGTGGACGTTCCTCGTAAGTGAAAAAAAAGTAAGATTCAACTTATCTGATTTAAGTACAAAAATAACTTATAAAAAACTATTATTAAATTAATAGAGATTCTCAATTGACTAGATATGTTTACTTAGCATCAGTAGCAAAAGTAACAGAATATCTATCTTAATAATGTGTCAATAAGAAAAGTTACTTAAGATAGTCTCAGTGTAAGAATTCTGATATTATTTTTGTGGTTTAGTTAAAGATAATTACTTAGTTGGATTATTATACCTTCAATTACAATAAATAGTTTCTCGTATGAACCTTTGAGCGGCCGACACTAGATATTTTCCTGAGTAACTTATATCCAACACAGGTACAGTAATACCTACGTGGCGGTAGTGTAAAGGCTGGTACCTAAAGCTTGGTATCAACAGAAGCATATCTATAAACCACTTAAACCAGTCATTAACAGCAAGTAATTATGGGTCTAGTGTGTTTTAATATGTAGTTTCTTTCATTGTTTATTATCGTCTAGAACCAGTTAGTTATCGTTTTGTGTTTTCGTTTTGTTTTCTATCTCTCTCTTTCGTTCTTAGTCTAAACTAATTATTCATCGTGTTGTTTACTTATTCCTATCTTCGTTTCTCCCTTCCATAACTCTTGGTCTATTTTATTCCCGGTTTATTATCATTTTATCTTATATTTCATAGATCAAACACCTTTAACTAATTCCTACTCCTGTGTTTTGCTCGTAAATTTACACTGGCTGGCAAAAATAAATATAATCATCACTATAACTGTATCTCAATGCACTAAACCCCCATTACCTTATCGATACTCAACAGCAAAAAAACTATTTTCATTTAAAATATCTAATACATAAATTCTAAATCATAACAAAAATAAACATATAATAAAAAAGATATATACTTATTCCTTCTATTAATAAAAACATCAAAAGTCTCAGAGAATATAAACCACTTTTTTTTTTACATAGAAGATAGAGTTTAGTTAGTGTGTGTTCAGTGCGCGATGAGATACTGTTTATCAGAGAAGACGTGTGTGAAATGTTCCCTTCATGATTGTTGAACCAGTTTGAGAGGGAACGGGAGTAGGCGACATGATGTGTGTGTATCAAAACAATCCTCGTAAAAATGTAGTTAACTTGGTCTTCACGGGAATAAAAACTAACTGTGGCATTTCCTTGTCAGTTTTCTTTTTGTCATGTGTGAACGTTTTGTCTGTTTGGTGTTTTAATAAAGATTTAAAGTTAGTATTTTATTGTCATGTTTGTGTGTAGCAGTTTCTTGTTGTTGTTTTTTTATTACAGGAAAGTTTGGTTTTATAATAGAATGTTGTATCTGTGTTTGGTTGGTGTTAAAGTAAATAGGAGAGTTAATGTTATCTCAGTAAACTATTCTCTCTAATCTGATTCTCTTACTATGACATATTCTCTCTCTCTCTCTCTCTCTCTCTCTCTCATCCTGTACTCACTAAACATACATATAATAATAAATAAACACCCCACAGTGTTCACATCCAGTCTATCAACCATACTAAAACACTGCCTAAAACACCTCCCTATTAAAACCCCTAACTACCAATTAACTTCAATTAACCTCTAACTTTAACTCCCATGTTGATGAATCAGGGGAGAAGCGTCAATATTGATGAGGCGTGGAGGAGTCTACTACAGGTGCCATAAAGTCCTGCCGGAGTGTGGTGTTTTGACTAGGAGATACAGACGAGTGTTTATACCTCTTACACACGAGAAAAAGAAAGATCTGAGCTGGTAGAGAGATAGTGATTTATTGCCCAGTGAAAATATTCGTCCAGCGTCTATAATTGTGTGTATATCGTCCTAATATCAACCTGGAGTGAAACTATTCGTCCAACGCCTATAATTAAATGTACTGTATATCCTCCCCAAATCAACCAGAAGTGAAAATATTCGTCCGGCACCTATAATTAAGTCTATATCAACCAAATATCAACCTAAAATGAATATATACATCCAGTGTTGTAATCTGAGGGGTGTGGATACTCTGGCTAAGGTGAGACAGACTGAACACCGCTACATTCTCTCAGACAAAGCGGACCAAACACGTTAAATAGCTGAGATATACACAAGAAACTAACGCCACTGTTGTGTTCTCCTACCCCACACACACACACACACACACACACACACACACACACACACACACTTATCACTCGGTCAGTTAAATCAGGAAAAAGGCGTAACGCACCCTGTTTTATTGCCGGAATAAATCAATTAAACAACTCAATGCATAGTCCTCAATTACACCAGAATACATTAGTCTCACCTCTTGATCACCACTGCATATCTAAAGGCCCCGTTTTCTTCCTCTATGACTAACTTAAGCAATTAGTTATCCCTTTCTCTCTGACTAATACAGGCAAAGAAATTCATCTCAAACATTTTAAAAACAACACTCAGAGACTCTCAGCCGTGAAATTCTTCTGGGGATGATTCTGAAGGCTGCAAGGTGTGTCTGGGAGGGTGAGGGAGAGTGAGGGAGGGTGAGGGAGGGTGAGGAAGGGTGAGGGAGGGTGAAGGAGGGTGAGGAAGGGTGAGGGAGGGTGAGGAAGGGTGAGGGAGGGTGAGGGAGGGTGGAGGAAGGAGGGAGGGTGGGAGGGAGTGGAGGGAGGGTGAGGGAGGGGTGAGGGAGGGTGAGGGAAGGGTGAGGGGGGTGAGGGGGTGAAGGAGGAGAGGGAGGTGAGGAAGGCAGGAGTGCGGAGGAAGGGGTGAGGGAGGGGTGAGGGAGGGTGAGGAGTTGAGGGAGGGTGAGGTAAGAGGAGGAAAAAGGAGATCGGTGAGGGAGAAGGGGGTGAGGGAGGGTAAGAGAGAAGGATTGAGAGGGAGTGTGAGAGGGAAGGTGTCTGGGTATGGTAAGGAGGGAAGGAGGTAGGGTGAGGGATAAGGAAGGAGAGGGATTGAAGGAGGGTGGATAAGGTAGAAGCAGGAAGAAAGACGGGGTTGAGGGAGAAGGTGAGAGAAGGAGTGAGTGAGAGTAAGAGGGAGTGAGAGGGAGTGAGAGGGAGTGAGAGGGAGTGAGGTATGTCTTCAGACGTATAAAAGAATAATTACCATAACCATAAACTTGTAATCTGAGGAGGACGGGCGTTAGTATAGTCAGTGGCTGCACTCCTTAGCGGCTCCTGATGGTGGCCAGGAGTAGAGAGGTGTAAGGGGTGTAGTGTGGTGTGAGAGGGGTGTAAGGGGGTGTAGTGTGGTGTGAGAGGGGTGTAGTGGTGTGAGAGGGGTGCAGAGGGTGTAGGTGGTGTGAGAGGGGCGGGCGGGGTGTAGTGTGTGGTGTGAGAGGGGTGTATGAGGGCAGTGTGGTGTGAGAGGGGGTGTAAGAGGGTGTAGTGTGTTGTGAGAGGGGTGTAAGAGGGTGTAGTGTGGTGTGAGAGGGGTGTAAGGGGTGTAGTGTGGTGTGAGAGGGTGTAAGAGGGTGTACTGTGGTGAGAGGGGTGTAAGGGGTGTAGTGGTGTGAGAGGGGTGTAAGAGGGTGTACTGTGGTGAGAGGGGTAAGGTGTAGTGTGGTGTGAGAAAAGGGTGTAGTGGTGGTGTGAGAGGGTGTGTAAGGGGTGTAGTGTGGTGGGAGAGGGAGAGGAGGGGTGAGGAGGGGAAACTATCTTCGAAGACTTTAGAGAGTAAGATGCTACCAATACTTTAATATGTTTATAATGAAGCCTTGACCGCCCACCTCCCTTTCCCCTCCCTCCCTCCCTCCCCTCCCTCCCTCCATCCCCTCCCTCCAGACCTTGAACGGCGGGCTGTCTATCCTACCTCCTTTTGATAGTGTTACCCACTCCTCCCCTCCTTTCTCCCTCCCTCCACCTCCTCCTCCTCCCATCCCTCCTCCTTCCCCTACCCTTTCTCCTCATCCTCCCTATCCCTCTTCCCTCTACCCACCTAACCCCCACCCTAATACACCCCTTTCTTCACACTTCCCCCTCCTCAGTACACCCCTCCTCCACCCACGTTACCCCCCAACCCCCCCTCCTCCTCCCCCTCTCCTCCACCACCCACTCATACGTCACAAGCAAGAATGAGAAAAGGAGGGGGGAAGGGAGGGTAGGGGAGAAGGAGAGGAGGGGGAGAGGAGTGGGAGGAGGGGAAGGGGAGGGGGAAGACACCACCACTCAACACACTGGGGTAGCGTAAATACCAACTCAGGCTGAAGCTTGAGTGGCGTGGCCTGGGGGGGGAGTGATGGAGGGAGGGGGAGACGGAGGGGGAGAGGGGTGAGGGAAGGAGGGAGGGACCTGACCTGACCTTTGATGGGGCGTGGCGACCTCTCCCCAACCTAACGACTCGTTATGCGTGAAATCTGTGTTGATCGAGGAAGCTGCAAGAGGATCGCACTGTAGGGGGGGAGGGGGGGACCTCAAGCCTCTCCCCCTAGTTATCTCCCTCACCGTGACGGACACATCACCCCAATACAACGCTATCAAACACCCACCCATAAGACCTGAATCCCCATCCTTAATCACGTCATAATCATCACTATTTGTACCCTCCTCTTCTCACCAGCTTAAGTGGAGTAAACAAGATTGGCTAAGTGTGCAGAGCAATAATTGGCTACCATAAATAGACGAAGAGTTGTATAAGTGCCGATGTACTAAGCTGGGGGAGAGGGATGAGAGGGGGGTGAGAGGTATAGGAGAGGGAGGGAGAGAGGATTTGTTGAGCCTCTAAGATGTGCAGCTGGTCCTTCAGGTATTCTCACCGTGACCAACACCTGTAGCGAATTAAAAGTTTGTGTTCTCTTCACCAAAGGTCATCTGTCAGGTAACACTGCAGGGGTGTATTGAGTCTCACGGTGTTTACTGTTGTGTGAGTCTCATGTTATTGACTGTTTGTTGTTTGAGTCTCATTAACATCGACACACACACACACACACACACACACACAGCAAATCCCTCCCCGCATGCACAAACCCCTCCCCAAGACGTCCCCCACCCTCCCTCCCCCAACACCCCACACCCCCTCCCCCAACACCCCACACACCCTCCTCCCTCCCTCCCCAACATCCCACACCCCTCCCCTCCCTCCACCAACACCCCTCCCTCCCTCCCTCCCCACCACCCCATCAAAGCACCAGGTATAGGGTCACGGGTTCACGTCAGCCACTGTGGGAGGGGCTAATTGGTTGACTGTGCCTCACACAGGTGAGTCAGCAAACCTGGGCCACTCTCACCTCCTATGATCCATCATCCTGCCAATCTGGGAAGCACTCACCCCCCCACCACCCCTTCCCCACCCCTTCCACCCCCACCACCCCCACCAATCATCCCTTCCACCCCCTCCACCCCCCACCACCCTTCCACCCCTCCACCCCCCACCATCCCTTCCACCCCCTTCCACCCCCCACCACCCCCCACCAATCACCTTCCACCCCCTCCACCCCCCCACCACCCCTTCCACCCCCCTCCACCCCCACCATCCCTTCCACCCCCCTCCACCCACCTCACCCCTTCCACCCCCTCCACCCCCCACCCATCCCTTCCACCCTCCACCCCCCACCATCCCTTCCACCCCCTCCACCCCCCACCACCCCTTTCCACCCCTTCCCCTACCTACCTCACCTCACTGCCCCCTCTCCTCCTCATCAACCTCTTTCATCATTCAATTCGATCCATTTTCTAATCATTCGTTTTATCATCCTTCCCTCTTTACCCCCTCCATCATCCTCTTTATCAGTCTCTTTCATCATCCGAGTTGATCTGTTTTTCTCTCATTCGTGACGAGGTTCTTACTGAAGCTGGTCAGACGCGGCCCCCTTGTGTGATACTCGGGTCACCTTGTTTGATGTTGAGAGAGAGAGAGAGAGAGAGAGAGAGAGAGAGAGAGAGAGAGAGAGAGAGAGAGAGAGAGAGACGACCTATCTATCTTTTAAAACTTACAAGGAAATGAAAGTAAGCTTATCAACTCACTATCATAATCATGATCATCAAACCACCTTTTTTCACCATAAGTTCCTCCTTCACTCATCACCACCATCACCACCACCACCATCACCATCACCACCACCACCATCACCACCACCATCATCACCATCACCACCACCACCACCACCATCACCACCATCACCATCACCACCATCACCATCACCATCACCATCACCACCATCACTCACCATCACCACCACCAACACCACCATCACCATCACCATCATCACCACCATCACCTACTACAATTAATTACCACCATCAAACAACCTCCAACCATCAAAATCCTTCTCCATCACCCTCATCAACCACAATCCATCACCATCATCAATCATTCCTTTCCTCCTTACCACCACCAACTACCACCACCTACAACTACCACCACCTACCACTACTACCACTATCGAAACATTGTGTGTGTGTATCAATTACTGTACCATAAGTCACCTGCCAGATCAGAGGAGCTTGACTGATTGTCTGTTTATCCTGTAACAAATCTGGTATTTTTCAACATAGAATCTGGGTACGAACTTTTTTCCTTATATAAAAATGGTTACTAGTGATGAAGAATTTAGTTCATGTATGTATGTATGTATGTATGTATGTATGTATGTATGTATGTATGTATGTATGTATGTATGTATGTATGTATGTATGTATGTATGTATGTATGTATGTATGTATGTATGTATGTATGTATGTATGTATTACTTGGATGTTAAATTGATCACCAAAATCTGAGTGATTGTATTTTTATCATTGGTTGTAGTTCAGGTTGTATTTTGGTTGTATGTTATTAAAGGGCATTAATACAACATAACAACAACAACAACAATACCTAGAGAATCACAACCTGAGCCTCTTAATACCACAGCACACCTACAATCAATTGGTACAATCACTTGTCTCTAATAGCGTGTATGTATGTGCGTGTATGTGTCGTGATTGTGTCGTATATGAGTGTCGTGTACAATAGACAACACCCATTACATATTATCGAACGTTCCTTTTAGCATCACAATATATACAACGTTAGCCTTCGTATTTACTGCTTAATAAAAGAATTGTCTAGCCAAGATTATAGGCTCTTTAATTATACGCCCGCACGAGCCACAGTTTGCCTCAAAGATACGAAAGTTTTCATCCTAACCTGGCGATCAACACAGGTAAATTTCCACAGGTGTAATATTCAAACATTTACTCTACTAGGGGTGATAGTGTAAGGGTGATAGTGTAGGGGGTGATAATGTAGTGGGGTGATAGTGTCGAGGTGATAGTGTAGGGGTGATAGTGTAGTGGGGTGATAGTATAGTGGGGTGATAGTGTCGAGGTGATAGTGTAGGGGTGATAGTGTAGGGGGTGATAATGTAGTGGGGTGATAGTGTCGAGGTGATAGTGTAGGGGTGATAGTGGTGATAATGGGGTGAGGTATACAGTACATTACTAAAGGCCGCTGTTAACGCCCCATAAACACACTGAGAGGCCCCGCTGATGGTCAGGTCAGAAACAACGAACAAGCAGGACAAAAAATAAGGGTAAAAGAAACCGTATCTATAACAGAGAACTTGGTTATAGAGGAGTTATGGCGGTCGTAATGGTAGATACCTGGACTCTAATGGGTGATATTTATAGTTGAAATATAATGGTACTGTAGTTGGTAAAGGGACAAATGGTTTCGTTTGGTTAGGTTAGGTTAGGTTTGGTTAGGTTAAGTTAGGATCGAAGACCATGTTTGGGGTATTAAGAATAGCTAAGGTCTTTAGGTGATCAGGTAATTACATAGTTTATCGGTAATTACAAAACCTTTATCAGTTATTTTCACCAGTTATTTCAGTAGGCTAGAATAAGCTGCTACCGTCATGGCCGCCGTACCATCAACAGTAGAGAGATAAAGTACCATTTCCTTCAGTCTCAGTTGTTCTCAGGAGTGGAAATATTAATATTCATCGCCGAGAAATACTGTACACCTCCGACCTTTTGTCCTGTAAACGAGGCGGCGGCTATATTGGAGATTCAGTTTAACCTGATAGACGTAAACAGCTCGTCCACTAACGCTAAACTTACAAGCAAAAAGAGATCGTTTTAGCGAGGCACAACAAACATAGAATATCTTTGACTTAATGCAGGTTTTTTGGGGGGTCTCGTTTATCCTAAAAGGTGTGAGCATTGTGGGAGTAATTTGTTGTGGCAATATAACCGATGAAAAATAATATACCGGTCACATTCTTCTCTTATTATACTAAAAGAATTGTGAGGTTTTTCTTTTTCCTTTGGTTTTAGAAAATAGAACATAAGAACAAGAATAATAGAGTCGAATATCTTCATCACCATCATTTAAATTTTTCCCCCTCTCGTAAAAGACTGTTTTATGCCGTCAGTCTGCTCCAAATTTACAATGGAAAACGTCGGCCTCTGTAAACGTCGACGAGGGTGAGTTACTACCGGACATTAAGCCAAGTTTTCACACCAAGGCGGAGATTAAATCACTGTAATAACATTATATATGTAAATTTAAAAAAAGAGGAATAGATCACCGATACCCCTCCTCGATACCCCAACATCGATACCCCTCCTCGATACCCCTCCTCGATACTCCCTCATCACCGATACCCTCCTCGATACCTCCTCGATACCCCCTCCTCGATACCCCTCAACATCGATACCCTCCTCGATACCCCCTCCTCGGTACCCCTCATCACCGATACCCCTCCTCGATACCCCTCCTCGATACCCCTCATCACCGATAACCCTCCTCGATACCCCTCCCCCACACCCTCCTCCATCTCTCCCCCATCTCCTCGTCAGGGATATAATCATCTTGTGACGGCTCGAATACTATAAATCAGTGGGGGTTTTTTCCCTCTACAAACTCTTATTCCTGATTCACTCGTTTCGAAGCTCCGGATATAATATAGAGTCGGTCTCTCCTGTTAGTTTGAGACTGTTTTACTGTTCACGAGTTAAAGGGGTAATATATTTTATCTCTTTTACCTGGTATTATTTAGGGTTTTTTTTTAATACGGGTTTTAATTCGTATTTTTCTCTAATTTAACCTAATCGAAGGTAAACTAACGTAGCCTCATCTAAGATATCCTAACCTAACCTAACCTAACCTAACCTAACCTAACCTAACCTAACCAAACCCAACCATTATCTTTCTCATCACTAACAGCCATAGGTCGTGTCTCTCACTCCTTGCCTATACGTCATCAGGAACATTTCTCACTCAGTCTACCGAGATGAGAAATACAAAGTAGAGAAGGTATCTACATATTCATTGAAGTTAATCAAGAGTTCCATATGTTTTGATTTGGAACAAGATGGAGTCAAGATGGAACAATCAGATGTTGGAACAACTAGCATTTTTTAACAACTAGCATCAGGTATAGAACAATCGACATCAACTGGAACAACCAACATCAAGCTGGAACATGCTTAAATTACGCTGGAACAACTATTAGTCGAGAGCTGGAACAAACACTACAACACGAGGCCAAAATAGCCTTTAGATCTACCTCAAGTCCCGCCAGATAAGGTAATGTTGAAGAACCATTTTTCATCAGACAACAAGGTAGTGTCAGAGGAACATACCTGCACCACGTAAGGTAAATATGTGAGCAATTAAACTCGGTAATGAATAATCAGAGCGGGTGTGAGGGCGGTGGTCCAGCGGGCGTGAACTGGCGCAATTTTACGGACGTGGCGCGAGTTAGAGCTCTGAGTGGCGTGAGTTGACTCCTCCTTTGGCGCGATTAAATTGGAGCTGATTGATGTGCTCTGGCTGTGATTGTAAGAGAATGGCGCCTAATGGTGTTAATTGAAGTAAAAGAACACGATCCGATGTGATTTTGTTTTAATGGCTTCGACTGGCGTTACTTGGCGCACTGTAACTCCCGACTGGAGCTATTGTAATTATATGTAGGAAACCAGATTCGATAATAAGTGCAAGATAGAGACTGACGTTAATTTTAAGTGGATGGCACAAACAGGCGTGAACTAGCCCCGATTTGGCGCGACTTTCCATGGAAGGCGGAGGCTGGCGTTGAGTGGCGTGAACTAGCCCGGCTTTGGCGCGATCGGGATATTAATACTCCCTGCCTCACATCCTCTTGTTGATGACGAGACAAATTTACGATCCCGCAGCGCCATTACCATGAGCAAATATTCATAGAAGTTATAAATCAGCGGCGCCTTACACCCGGCCCATCAGAGCACCGTTTACTGTGGCTATAAAATTGAATGAAGCTTCGTATCCCGCCGGTCGGTTTGGCGCGCTCCGGCCCCCTTTGTTATGCATATTAGGAAACAGAATGACTTAATAAGACTCTGCTATACATGTCCATACACCACTACCTGAGTACCTGGAGTCCTATAGGTATAAAGACTTACCTGTAAAATGAGTTAACAGGTAAGAGTCGTTTTAATTATTGGATGGGAGGCATTCACTCGGTTAAGACTGGGGAGGGAGGGGGAAATACGCTGTTCTATCGTTAAATGTAAAGTTATGGGTGTTTTTAAGTGTGTGTGTGTGTGTGTGTGTGTGTGTGTGTGTGTGTGTGTGTGTGTGTGTGTGTGTGTGTGTGTGTGTACATATCCACCATGTTCATACATAACCATAATTACCTTAAGTTTGATTACAGGTGATCTCAGGTGATTTAATTAAGGTAAGTCTAAGTATAATTCCTACCTTGTTTTGGGGGGACCAGTTAGCCATGTTTCTATCTTAAGAAGAGTTAGAGTAAGAACCACCATCACTTCTCTTGCGGTTTAACCTATGAATATTTGCAGTATTATAATCTACTGCTTCCAATTTATCGTGTCTTTGTTATTGTCGTGTTTTACTTATCATCCTTTCTTCTACCCTTACATTATACACCAATTGATAATAAATCCTTTCATAAGACTCGTTTATCTTATAGTTCTCTTGTTCCTCTATTCAAAATTTATGTGTTAATTTGGATTGTAAATGTACGAACGTTTATGTAGTCTTGTGTGGTGATGATACGTCTGTGTTGTGTCTCTATTATGGTGAGGTTAAGTTAGGTTAGGAAAATGGTTTAACCCTTTGAGGACGATGGTTTAACCCTTTGAGGACGATGGTTTAACCCTTTGAGGACGATGGTTTAACCCTTTGAGGACTACGTTTTAACCCTTTGAGGACTACGTTTTAACCCTTTGAGGACTACGTTTTAACCCTTTGAGGACTACGTTTTAAACCTTTGAGGAGGATGATTTAAACCTCCAGGAACTCAAAGGGTTAAACATAAACCCATTGAACCATGCTTAACCCCCCCCCCCCCAGCAAACAACATCAACAATAAATACAACAATTTATCACAACACATCATCAGAGAGAGAGAGAGAGAGAGAGAGAGAGAGAGAGAGAGAGAGAGAGAGAGAGAGAGAGAGAGAGAGAGAGAGAGAGAGAGAGAGAGAGAGAGAGAGAGAGAGAGAGAGAGAGAAACAAAAAATTAAGTGAAAATAATAAATACTGACCCACAAACCACAACAGGTAACTTGAATCCACTAAACTTTATTCATCAACTAACCCATGACACGTTACCATTACTTAAACTGAAAGGTGTGTAAATTTACCTGTGAATGACTGAACCACCAATTTCAACCCCTTCGATCGATCTAGTTTCGTAAAGGATAACGATCTCCTCCCAGTTACGCGGCCTCGCTTCTCGTTTATCTTCCTCGCTCTGGTGTTCGCTATAAGGAAGAGAAGAGATGAAAAAAAATTACTCGTCGGGATTTAGGTGATAACATCGAGAAGACCCTGACGAGGTAGACCGCTAATAGATCATAATATTCTGTACGTAAGGTTACCTCAGAGTCTATAATGAGGTAGAGGTAGAGGTAGAGGTAGAGGTAGAGATAGATGAGGAGATAATGTAGCTGGCTTGTGGCTGGGTTGGTATGCAGACAGGTAAAAGGTAGAAGACGTTAAGACATAATAACAAAATAACATCAATTAGATAAGAATGAGAATATTATTACACAGAAGACTTGATAAGGAGAATATTCTAATAATTAATGATAACTAATCAGCTGTAAATATTCAGAACAGAGACGAAGATTGTAAATATTTTATCCACTAACACCAAATTAGAGAAATATTAAATAATGTCAATATTCAATACCTGTTTACCTAAATACACTAATTAACCTTGATTACGGAGATGATATAAGGGGTACAGGTAATAATAGCCAGGTAGTATGTTTAGTTAGTAATGAAATCAGTGTTTGTAAATATTAAAGTAGCTAATGTGGTAAAAAGCTGGGTAGGGTAGGGTAGGGTAGGGTAGGGTAGGGTAGGGTAGGGTAGGGTAGGGTAGGGTTAAGTTACGTTAGATGAGGTTAGATTAGTGTTAGGTTAGATTACGTTAGTGTTAGATTAGGTTAGGATCAAGTTAAGTCAGATTAGGTTAAATCAGGTTAGCGTAAGGGCGATTAATCTGTGAATGAAATAAAATACTTGAGAGGAGGAGAAGGTGGAGGAAGAGGTGGAAGAAGAGGTGGAGGAAGAGGTGGAGGAAGAGGTGGAGGAAGAGGTGGGTGAGGAGGAGAGGCAACAGAGAGACACAGCAACACAACAACACAGTTACCGCCATTTACCTCACAACACAACATTTCCCTCAGGCTAATGGAGAGAAAACACTGACCCAACACGAAGGCAACTTAACAGGAGGTAAAGAAAGCAGACTCGATCAGCTCGTGTACCTAATTACCAGGTGTGTAGGACAGGTAGGTGAAGTAAGCAGAAGGGGAAGAGTAGGTAGGAGCAGGTAGCAATAATCACTCCCTCCCTCCTTCCCTCCCCCTTTGGTTGTCCTCCTGCTGTCGGTAATAAGCAGGTGATGTTATCGAGCAGATGTCAAGCTTCAGAACCCAGAGATTTCGGTGGTGAGTGTTGTTGATGAGGGCGTTTTGATGAGAGAGGGGAAGAGAGGGGTGAAGGAGAGGGAGGGGGAGGGGAAGAAGGGGGGAAGGGGAGAGGGAGAAGAGGAGGGATGGATTTAAAGCGTTTTTGTATATGCCTTTCTTGATCTTCAATAAATATCTGATAGGAGAGATGATTGATCGATTCTCATCCTTATCTCAACAGGCCGGACGGGTGAAAACTGGTGGTGGATCTTATTGTGATTTGAGACACACACACACACACACACACACACACACACACACACACACACACACACACACACACACACACACACCACAAAACAACACCCCCAACTGATAACAACTAGGGCTGCCTCTACATGATAATTACCAATGGTTATCTTTGACTTACACTAAAGGGATAAGTGATTTTCTCTCCAGGTGAATGAATATTAAACACAGGTGAGGAACAGATCATCAGATACAATAACGAATAAACTGAAATATTAAAACGAATAAACCGGGAAATATTAAAACGAATAAACCGAAATATTAAAACGAATAAACCGGGAAATATTAAAACGAATAAACCGGGAAATATTAAAACGAATAGACCTGGAAATATTAAAACGAATAAACCGGGAAATATTAAAACGAATAGACCTGGAAATATTAAAACGAATAAACCGGGAAATATTAAAACGAATAAACCGGAAAATATTAAAACGAATACACCATCTCATCCTAGTACCCAAACTACCTTCAACTAACATAACCTAACTTAAACCTAACCTAAACCTAACCTAAACCTAACCTAATCTTAAACCAAACCTTAAACTGACAAAAATGGATTCCTAGGACCCAGAGCTCTTGTTAGTGGCTGGGAGGATAGATTTTTAGTCCCTGTTTCCCCTTGGATAGAGGGATAGGCCTTGTATGGCTCGGTAGTCATCAATGGTCTCGGTAGTTATCAATGGTCATCAATTAAACCACACTCAAACAAGCTGATGAATGAGTCGGGTTTTCACAGTGAATCAACAAAACACTGGGATTAAACCGAGGGAAAAAACTGATCTAGGAGTGTTTGTTTGGTTTGTTTGTTTGTTTGTTTGTTTGGTTTTAATGTGTTCTGGTTAAAGAAGTTTTATTAATGATGTGTTTTTTCTCAGTGTTTTGATTTTTTTTATGATGTTTTAAATGTTTGATATAAGGAAGGAAGATAAACAAACACACAAACACCACTACTACCCCAACACACAAACACCACCCCAACACAAACACCACCCCACCACAACACACAAACACCACCCCACCACAACACACAAACACCACCCCACCACAACACCACCCCAACACAAACACCACTACCACCCCAACACACAAACACCACTCCAACACAAACACACAAACACAATCCGACCCAAAGAGAGACACAAAAACAAGGTCACAAGATTACAAAGCAGAATAAGGAATATTAGAACTTAATTATCTTTGTTGATTATTCTGTTATCAGGGAGTTGATCAGAGGCAGACGCCGAGCCATGGAGGAGGAGGAGGGGGAGGGGGAGGAATGTGGAGGAGATGGAGGAGGAGGAGGAGGAGGTGAAGAAGAAGAAGGGGAAGAGGAGGAAGATGATGATGTGTTGTCATACTAAAACCGTCAACAAACAATCAGTTTTTCATGTATCTAAATTTTCATATCAAATTATTCACAATATTAATTTAAACTAAAAATACCAAAAATATTGACTAATTATTTTATCTACGACTGTTATTTATTTATTTAGTTAGTTATTTAGTTAGTTATTTAGTTATTTAGTTATTTATTTATTTAAGTAAACGAGGAAAAATATCAGTGTGTAAGCGTTCAGTAGGAAGGGTGGTATGGGATGCTACAGCTGGTAAAAAAAAAATAAAGGAATTTAATCTAGTAGGGAGTTATGCTTATAAAAACGGTCTGGATGCAAGTCACTCATCAATCCGCTACACGAACGAGTAGTTGAGGTATCTAGTGCAGCTCTATGTACAGTACTTAAATAATAATAATAATAATAATAATAATAATAATAATAATAATAATAACAATAATAATAATAATAATAATAATAATAATAATAATAATAATAATAATAAAATATGTGTAACCAATAATGAATTCCTACCTTAATCTAACCTACTTGCCAAATGCCTCAAAAATACCGCCTCAAGCTAACTCAGGTCACTTAAATCAAATCAAAGGCACAGATCAATGTACTGTTTAGATCCAGTGAGCTACCTAATGGCTAGTTGCTATTAAATAAACCAAAACAAAACACAAATATTTGTTCATGTGGTCGAATCTTTCAGCGGTAAAACGTGGTTAGAAATAATTAGTGGTATTATGCTTATCAGATCAGTGTAAAGAACAAATACGATGTTTGGTATTATATGACTAACCACGCACAACCTAACCTAACCACGCACAGTTGATTCATATCATTATATAAGCTTATCTCTAACTATAAGCATTGGACGCAACAGTAAAACTCGGATCTTACGTTACGAGAGAGGCAGTGGTTAACAGGCAAGTATACATAAATATGGTTGTATAACCTAACACGCAAGTATACTATACATAATCACAGGTGTATAAAGGTGTATAAGTCATACCTGAAAAGTTAATTGGTGTTCGTAAGTAATGCAAAGACAACAAACTGTATATTATTGTTTTTTGTTTTGTTTCTTCGTTACCCAAGAAGACAATGAGGTCAGCCACTGTACTCGACCTTCTTCACTCCCTCAACAGTAAAATTCGGTACTTTTTGGGGATATTTAATTTTACCATCAATGAAGGCTAATTAATTTACCTGCATGAGAATAAGAATGAAATTAAGGGTTTATTAAGAGATGGATGCAGTAAAACAGGTAGGAAGGGGCAGTCAGTTTTAAGATTGGGTGGTATCTGAAACTCTCTCTCACTCTGTCTGTCTATCTATCGATCCATCTATCTATCTATCTATCTTTCTCCCCCTCTCCCCCTCTCACACACACACACACACACACACACACACACACACACACACACACACACCTGTTCCCTGAAGCTATGGGTTGAAGAGGATACCATCACGGGAGAGGAGCCGCCGCTGTGATGCCCCTGTACCCAAACAAGGATGATAAAGGTGTACCTAAAGATGGGGTCTGAGCACCACTTTTATTTACAAATATTAGGGGATAAATGTCACCAGGGAAACGGACAATAAGGCAATAAATTTCTACCAGGGTGTTTAGATGCACTCTGTCTGTTCTGTCTGTCTGTCTGTTCTGTCTGTCTGTCTGTTCTGTCTCTCTGTCTGTCTGTTCTGTCTCTCTGTCTGTTATAGGATTCTCTCTCCCTGTAAATTCTTCCTTCATGTCGTTCCATCCGGTTACAAAAGCCATTCCTTAAACGGATAACTCCACAAAAACGTCTATGATTACAGTCAAAGTAGCCCTATAAGGTACAGTAGCCTCAGGTAGCCTCCACACCGGCTATATAGCACTGTATCCTCTTAAATCTGTACTCTAGGGTTCAAAAGAGTATACTGTAATCCTTCATTCAGTTAATACATATTAATTGACTTATGGACACACACACACACACACACACACACACACACACACACACACACACACACACACACACACACACTAATGACCACAAGAAAATAAAAAGAGATAAACAGAAGCAGGACAGACGGCAGGACGGTAGACAGGACAGACGGCAGGACGGTAGGCTGGCAGGACGGGAGAAAGGACGGTAGGTTAGTGAAGGAGGTGATGGTAAGATATACAACCGTTCATAGATAAAAAACCAAACACCCCTTTACCCAGCGTGAGCCTCCTGCCGTGATTACTGACCAGAGGAGAAAAACAAATACAACAAAAAAAACAATAAAAAACACAAACAAACACAGAATCTATTAGTGAAAACCTCCATATAGCGGATTTATCTATTCATGTAGTCCGTTAGATGGAGGTTTCATATCTAACGGACACTCGGTATAACGGATTTTCTATAGTTCATTAGATGGAGGTTCGATATTTTTTTTTAGATCTTTTCCCCTCTTCTTTTTCTCTTTCTTCCTTTAATCGTTCCCTTTCTTTCTCCCCTTCTTCTCCTCCCTCTTTCACCTCACCTTCCCTCTCCCCTTCTCTCCTCTCCCTCCTCTCCCCTACCACACCCAGCCTCTTCAACACCTAGATCAGTACTGGTCTTACTGATACACATGCCTCCACTCAACACCTAATTTGTCACTGGACCATAACTGCATTGAAGACCAGCCAACCGTAACACCACAAGACTTTATAAACATCTCTTCAGGCTGGTTAAATTCTTCTTCCAAAACACGTTACATTTTTCTCAATAAAGTTGTTGAGTTGAATAATTTACATCTTTAGAGTAAGTGTGAATGTTCAGTCGCCTCCGTTTATACCTAGTACAGTGATTGGTGCGTTTTGTGACATGTGGCAACTCTGTGTTTGTTTACATTGTATTAAACTCTCATATTGGCTCCTAAGGAACCTCGTAATAGTAGCCAGAATAAGGGTACTAGAGAAGCATTCCACAGTGTTGCCACATCTTGCGTAACACACTAGTCCTTGTACCAGATATAAATGGAGGCGATTGGACATAGAAGGATGGTATACCTAGTCATTATTTCCAATTAAATTAAAGAAAACGTAAGGCAAAAATACATTTGTTTTTATCATAAGAAAGACTTAACTTAATGACTTATAGATGAAAGTAGACTATACGAACATGTTATAGTGAAACCTTTATTAAGTTAGGTTAGACTAGGTTAGGTTAAGTTAAGTTAGGGTCAAGCTTGGGGTAGGTTAAGTTAAATTAGATTTGGTTAGGTGAAATAAGCTAAGGTAGAGGAAGAGAATCATAAGATAAGTATAGATCTTATTCACGTATATAAATCCAAGGATCAACTCCCCACCATAAAACCAGAGTCACTGTCTTGGATTCTACTCAAGATACAGATGAAGTGGATTAAATCTGTACTGAAGTGTTCATCCGTCATCCACTATCACCCATCACCCCGACACACACAACACAGTCGACCTTGATGGCTTCTATTTACCATCGAATTTTGGGTTAAGATTCCATAATTGCCGTCGTTTCTCAAGAGTTTTATCAAGTTACATTCACCGTAAGATCTTTTCACTGTAGCTATCTGTCATCGGGGGGGAAAATAACAAGGTAGGTAATCGGCAGCCATTATCTATGATGTGTATCGTCCGTCAATAAATAGGTTCAACACCCCTATGACAAGATCTCGATCCTCCCTCCCATTAAATAGAATAATGTGCGTGCCAAATCGCCTCTGACATCTTACTACTCTTCCCACAAAGTTGTATCTAATAACATTCATAATTCATAGCAGAGGGAATCATATAATACTCAACATTCATCATAATTTACATACGTTGGTCTGGAACGTAAACATCAAGATAGAATTAAAAGTGTTGGGGCCCCAAACTCGAACGCTGATAAACATCTAACACAGTTCAGCTTCGGCGACATCGTACAGCTTCTCACTTATTATCGTATATCAAACAAATGAGACGGTCAGTCGTACAGGACCTGATTGTGATCGCCATATGTAGGATAATGAATTACACCCTTGGCGGGGAGGTAATATGAGATAATTAGGTAGAGGCTGCCAGGGAGATATATTACGGTGTCAGAGCAACAATAGAGATGGCGACGGATTGCCCCCACAACTGAATATTTGATCAGTGTTGTCAAGATGGGAAGGAGTTTCGTAATCCTGAAATTTTAATATTATTGGAATTTATCGACGAGTTTTATCGTTTTATTAGGAATTGTTTTAAACAGAATACTATTTTAATAACTCATGCTATCGATAAGATCTTAACAGGTGAACAGACTCTGCCTGAACTTGTGAAGATAATTAAACTAAAGTTGAATAAATTACTGGGATGCTACACGACTGTTGAAGCCAAATATAGTCATCGTCCACCTCTTGTCACCGACTACTTTTAATTTATTGCGAAATTGTCAAAATCTCACCTGCCTTTCACACGTCTCACCTGGACAACTACAACACAACACCACCTTTAAGTAATTCACCTCACCTGTTAATTATCTCCACTTTTTTTTTTTACCTTTATGAAAAAAAAACCTTTGTAGTTTATTTTAATTGATAAGTTCCAACCAGAAGAAAAAGATCTGAACTTGAATGATGACTCTTATTAAAAACTGTATATTAAAACATCTCCGGACTCCCCCCCCCCTTAGTATATAATGGATTCACCCGCTAGACAAGGTTATACAGAACTCTTTAAATACAAAGACTTAATCCCCTTTCAAAGTTGGTTTAACCTTCAAGATAAAACAACAAAATAAACCAGTTTAATTAATATTCCCTCATCAGATTCTAAAGGTATTACATTAACTTAAATTCCTTGATTAATAATTTACCTGTATGTAAATTATAATAACACAGGTAATATAGAGTATTACCCTAGACGATAATTAAGAGGAATCTGAAATTATCGTTGTTATTTTCTTAGTGGATAATATTTATGACGTGGTAATAGTGGTGGTAGTGGTGGTAGGTGATGGTTGGGGTGGTAGTGGTGGTGGTAGGAGGTGGTAGTAGGTGGTAATAGTAGGTGGTAGTAAGTGGTAGGTGGTGGTAGGTGGTGGTGGTAGGTGGTGGGTAGGTGGATGGTGGTGGTAGGTGGAATGGTGAAGTTGGGGTGTTGTATGTGGATATAGGGAAGGATGGTGGTAGTGGGTGTGGCTGGTAGTAGTGGTAGTAGTGACTGTGGTGGACTGGCCCCCGACAGTACAAGTAGTATAGAAGACCGGTCACCACCTACCAACACCTACCACAACCCCCTACCACCACCACCACTACCACCCCAAACACCCCACCAGCACACCCACCACCCCCCCTACCACCACTACCACCTACCACCACCACCGTCAACAGACCAAGGTAATGGATCAGGCGAGATATCTTGATCCCTGCCTGTGCCACAATCAAGCCTCGCTATCGGACCAATTTATTAGCTGCGTTTCATTGGCAGGTTCGGTTAGGTTAGGTCCGGCGGCCCAAAATTAGAAGTTTTACGAGCGTGTTTCTCGGCCGGAGTGGTGTGGGGCGCGGCGGGGTGACTATAACCCCAACGGCCACTGTTTGTGTTCCGCGACATTTTTAAGGCTCCCCCGCCAAGCGTCGCGCCATAAAAAAAAATACTACTACTAAGTTCCGTTTATCATATTACCTCAGCTGGCGGTCCGTGTACAGTAGGTGGGCGGGTGGGAGTGGTAGATGGTGTAGGAGCCATCTGGAGCGTTGTAGGAACCATCTGGAGGCCACAGGAGCCATCTGGTGGATATGGGAGCCATCTGAGCGTTGTAGGGGCCATCTGCAAAACACAGGGGCCATCTGGAGACCACAGGAGCCATCTGGAGTACACAGAAGTCATCTGAGCGTTGTAGAGGCTATCTGAAGGCCTCAGGAGCCATCTGGAAGGCACAGGAGCCATCTGGGGCATTGTAGAGACCATCTTGAGGCAACAGGAGCCATCTGAACGGTATAGAAACTATCTGGATAGTGTAGGCACCAGCTGGACACCATACAGCAGTCGTCTGGAATGTCTGTAGACGAAGGGACCAGTGCAGGAGGTAATCAGTCCGGTACATAAGCGACATTCCTGATTCTCTTTTTGTGTTGTGCATGATCAACGGGCGATCCTTGTCGGTACACGCAGCGGAATCTCGGATTGTATATTCTCCATTTGAGAACCATCTTAGCACCATCTTGAAAAGGTTACCAGCCATTTGGACTCTGAAACGACCGTATGAGAGCCTTATTGGGAGGAGTCTAAAGGAGGAAGTTTTAAAGGCGCCTGCTGAGCTGACCAAGCAGGGGGCCAACCACAAGGCGGTACACTGAGCCACACACTGTTCACTTATCTCTAAATGACCCATTGACTGTCGGTCCTGACTACTGGTATTTAGAATATTATCTCATTTGAAGCCGCCAGTAATACCGTCTTGTAGTGCGAATACTAATCCAAGGTTCTTTACTTGTACTAATATATAAATACTGTATCTAATATCCATGCTCGTGTTTAGTGAGAGATAATATACTTGTTTATAAGGTGAATGACCAGAGCCTTGAGGTTTATTTAAGTATATCCTATAAACGTTTTCTATGTATTTTAGGGATAACTCATCTTAAGATATATCCATTAAGAGAAAAACAGATGGCAAAAGGTCTCACTTCTCGCTAAACAGAAAGATAAAAAATGTGAATAAACGTCATCAATGAAAAATAAACCATTTTTTATCATTATCACCAAATAAAAGCAAATAACAGCAATTAACTATCATCTGATCATCATTGGAATTTAAATTAAGCACTCAGTTATCCCCCTGCACGACGCCAGAACTGAATCTTACATAGCAGGGAAGTTTAACAGTATTCTAATATCATTTATTCGTTAATAATATCCAGAGGAGGCACCAAGCTACCCCCCTGTCCTACGCCATAACTAAATCTGAATTAGTAAAGGACAATCCACCACAAGTCTATTCTTACGTGCCTAGACCATCCTCCTCTACATCCACCACGAGTATAGCATCCATTACATCCACCACGAGTATAGCATCCATTACATCCAACACAAGTCCATCCTCACGTGCCAAGACCATCCTCCATCCTTGAATCCTCCTCGCCTAGCGGGTCACACTTAGGCTATCCCATCATCTTGTATAAATACATTTGGCTTCCCTCTTATGGTGGCATCCCAGCTCTATAGACATTTTACTGGTGCTGGTATCACTAAAGCTTTAGTGCATAACTAAAAGTTGTGTGGTGTGGTGTTTGTGTGTGTGTGTGTGTGTGTGTGTGTGTGTGTGTGTGTGTGTGTGTGTGTGTGTGTGTGTGTTGTTGTTTTTTCGTTATGTTTCTAGGGAAACATTTAGAACGAGAGAGAGAGAGAGAGAGAGAGAGAGAGAGAGAGAGAGAGAGAGAGAGAGAGAGAGAGAGAGAGATATTGTACTCTTTATAACGCACCAAACCGCTTCAACGTCTAAGGTCATTAAAAACGTATATAACCTCAGTAATTACACTAACCATTATCAATTTTAAGAGTAATTAATAATCATAACTATTATCACACACAAGATTTAACCATTTGTGGAAAGCGAGAGAGGCAGAAAGACAGGTGGACGGAGCAACAAACGAACAGACATCTTGTGTTGTCACAGCTCACACTATGAAGGACAAGGAGACGGTAGTGAGAGGAATCAGAGACGGAAAGTCATTTTATATACATGACCCCTTGACCTATATCTTACCCACCGAGGCCAAGTGAACCAAACTCACTCTGTAAACACACTCGACCCACTACACTCTTAACCTAACTTAACCTAACATAACCTAACCTAACCAACCCACTGAGTCCAACTGAACCAAACTCACTCTGTAAACACACCCAAACCACATACCTCGAGTTACTGTTCTTTTTACACACAAACACATAGACAGGTTTATAAAGTAGCTTAGTAATTAAATTCATTTATCACTCACTGTAAAAAAAGTATCTGTGCGATTTAGTGTGAGACAATATGACAATGGACGAAGGATTCTGACAACCTTACCGAGACAACAGGAGTCACAGTGTTCATTACGGAACTCATCGACCCTCTCCGTGCAGATACTTTTTGGGGCGAGTACTATAGTGATATTTGCTTCTCCAATACACAATAAAGGTAAAATTTAATCAGTAAACTATTTTTTTCCAGGTTTATCATGTAATAGGTTGCCCAAATTAATTAAAGATGGCAACATTGTAATGAAACGGAGGAGGAGGGAGGAGATTAGGGGTAACCTCGCTTTAACGCATCTACAGGGTGTCCCAAGATAAAAAAGACGCCCCATAATGCCTGCAACAAAAAAAGATTGGGTTAGTAAAATAGTAATCCATTATTAACATCCAGTAATAACAATCCCTTAACATTCTAGTCATTTGATTTAAACTTATTATCAACTCCAGTATGTAGTGAATCACCACATGGGGGCCTCTTTATCTTGGGACACCCTGTGTGTTATTCCTACGGGGTTAAGTAGCCGTGAAGCAACCTTGTTTGGTCCGCCATGTTGGTCAGCAGTAGTACGGGTGGCGGCCACCAGGGGCGGGCGGCGGGGGCGCGCGATTTGTCTTCATCATCAAATCCTGCCTGACGCTCTCCACCTCCCTCAATACAACATTCCCGGACCCAAGAGCCCAGCCAAACACAGATTAGCACAGCAAACACCTAAAACAAAACCTTAATCATCTGAAACAATAATTGCATCTAAGATAACAGAATCAACAAATCAAATAAATGTAAAAAAACAAATGAAGTAAAGGTCATTTAAAAGTCTTCGTAGTCAATGATCACCAGAGCTTTCAAGTGATAACCAGCCTCCTCTTATGAATCGTACGTCAGCACCTCTTTAAGCTCCGGGTCATCTGTCTTGTTTATGGTAATATTGTAGATGGCAGCACCACGGCACAAATCTCCACAGGCGAATCTCAAGACAACCAAGTAACTTATTTAGGCTTGTAGTGCAAGACGCCATTGTTTACATGTCTCGCTTGGTCGTCCCGTTAAGCGTCTAGGATTTCTCAGAGATTCTTACGTTAAGTTTTCCTCGTGAGTGAAGATGTGACCTTACGGAAATGGTTATTATTTAATGGTAATCTGTCCTCTGAAGTGGGATGGTTACCTTACATCCCACAACCATACACACACTAGTCCCCATCAACCATGCCCCTCACAGGTACACACACTACTACAACTACATATTCCATCGACGTTAGTACATGACCCAGTGTACATACATACACTCACGTACATGAACAAACCTGAGTACGTACACATGGATGAGGAAGCCAATTAGTATAGTTATATATACTTACATAAGGGAGCTAAGTGGATGTATACGTTCATGTACACATCACCAACATACATACATACATAGCTACACGTAAACAAAGAAACTCAAGACCATGTTACATCCATGTACACACAGGCGATATATATAAGAGACATACACACATGTACACATAAATCTCACATACACGTCAAGAAACAAACCTAACCAATCTATATATTCATGTACACACGGACGACACACATGAACGAAACATACACACACATCCTGTCACGTTGCTCACAGGTAAACAAACTAATCGAGAGACCTGTGTATGCTTAAGTAGACAAGAGTGACATTTACATGAGCATACACACATACACGTACACACACTGTAGACTTGTGAGGCAGTGACAGCGAACGGTCATGTGTACAAGGCTGGTGTCTAGTCACTTATGTTAGCTTAAAGATACCTGCCAGATTAATCCATTGTCCAATAAAAAGAAGAAGAATTTCAATTGAGTTTTTGGCAGCCATTTTGTGGACTGAAAAGTGAATATAATGGTATATTTTTTCTTGAAAGAGAGAGGAGAGAGAGAGAGAGAGAGAGAGAGAGAGAGAGAGAGAGAGAGAGAGAGAGAGAGAGAGACAGCCATAAAACACTAAAATCACGCCCTCACTTTACTCAATATATGTTACGGGCATAACACAAGTATACCTGTAAAAGTCTTTAATTAACAAACCTGGAGTAAACTATTAGAATCCCTCATATGTTTGTTTACCTGTGAGCTGCTTCCTCCACAACACCACACCCCCTCTCTCTCTCTCTCTCTTACACACACACCTACACCTTACACACACACCTACACCCCCTCACAGGTACTCGGATACCTACCCCTTAATCATCACCACCATCACCTGCACACCTACCCAACACCAGAGCTCATATTGCCAGACACACAAACACCCACTAGACATAATTCAGCTGTATCATTAATCTATGCATAAATTGTTCCAACACTAACCTCCCTCCCCACCCTCCCTCCCCCCTGCCCACTGGCAGATGTTGTACCAGCCATTGACTAAAAACCTGAGATGTATTTAAACCTTCTACCTTTATAAATTCCATTGCATTATTATTTTTGGGGTTTATTTTTTGTAGTTTTATTTGTGGTTTAGAATGACGTGTTGTGTTGTTTAGGTTTTTTGTCTCTCTCCCCTCTCTATGGGTGACCAAACCGAGTTGCTGAGTAGATATTTATTTTTTTTCCAAGGAGAATCACTCACCTAAATACAAGCTATGTGGTGGTGCTTGATCATCCTACATTAAAAAAAAAGGGTAGAGACATACGACATTCACAAAGTAAACAAGATATATGGAATACAAACATAAAACAAGTCACACAAACAAATAAGAAGAAGATACAAACAAAATGCATAATAAACAAACAAACAAAGACAGAGATGCAAAAGAGGTGATGTGGTATAATGATCTTACTGTGTGTGGCAGTAGTATTGCAACGGATTTATGGTGTACACAAGGTCAGGAGTACACACACACACACACACACACACACACACACACACACACACACATACATACACACATAAAACAAGGTAAGCTGGAAACTCATTAAGTTCATAAACACAAGGTCGAAATATACACGATCATACCCCACACACACACACAGCACACACACACACACACACACACACACACACACACACACACACACACACACACACACACACACACACACACACACACAGCCCACGCCCCAGTGTATAAGGCGCCCGTCTGATCGCTCATGTTGCTCCAAGCACAGAGACAAGATTAACCCACAATACAATGAAGCTGACGAGAATTTCAATCGTGTTTAATGGTCTGGTCAGAGTGGGGAGAAGGAGGTTTAATGTGAACCCTTGGCTAGTAGAACCCTTGGCTAGTAGAACCTCTTGGCTAGTAGAACCTCTTGGCTAGTAGAACCCTTGGCTAGTAGAACCCTTGGCTAGTAGAACCCTTGGCTAGGGAACCTTGTAGAACCCTTGGCTAGTTGAACCCTTGGCTAGTAGAACCCTTGGCTAGTAGAACCTCACAGTAGAACCCTTGGCTAGTTGAACCTTGCTATTGAACCTTGCTAGTAGAACCTCTGGCAAAGAACCCTAGCTGGTTGAACCCTCGGCATAGAAACCTTGGTACTAAAGAAACCTTGTCCTAGTAAAACCATCTTGGCCTAGCTAGTAGAACCCTTGTCAACATCGAACCCTCTATCCTAGTAGAATCTCTTGTCCTAGTAGAACCTTTTGTCCTGGTAGAACCCTTGTACTAGTAGAACCCTTTGTCCTAGCTAGTAAAAACCCCTATCCTCCCTAATCTAACCTAACCTAAATTAAAGCAAAAATCCTCCAGAATTAATTTAAGTGAGGAACACACACACACACACACACACACACACACACACACACACACACACACACACACACACACACACACACACACACACACCATAAAACAAGGCGAGAAACGAGAGTCAAAACATAACTCAACACAATCTGTTATCTGAGGCATAAATTGTCCTCCCATCACTCGGGTCCTCGTGTGTGAGATGCTGCCCAAATCTTACCTGTGGCATCTCTGTGGGTTGAAGGTCCTATGTGGGTATATACTGATTACAGGTGTGTGTATGAGGGTATATACTGATTACAGGTGTGTGCGTGTGTCTATGCAGGTAGGTCCTATACTAAACTACAGGTGTGACTTTATACATAATGTTCTATATGATAATATCTTCTCCTGTGTCTGTACGCTGATCTCTAAATAAATTCCTTAAGTTCATCCCACGTAGATCATAATGGAATAAATTCTATCCACTCTCCATCTTTTTTAAGTAGATTCTATGTAAATAAATTCTGTAAGGAGCATCCCAACATATAAATTTATTGGAATAAATTCTTTCACAGGTGTTGGTTAGATTAGACACCTCAGTTTGTTTTACCTGAAGATTAATTAACCTAACCTAACCTAACACATCGTACTCAAAAGGAATCAAATCATCATGTACTCAATCTAATAATCGTACTCATAGGGCTAAAAAAATACCTTAGATCACGTGATGATTAGCCACCCCACACCCCCCTCACCTCACACCCACACCCCCTCCCCACCACACCCCCCACCCCAACCTCCCCCCCACACCCCAACCCCCACTCCTCCCCCACACCCCAACCCCCACTCCTCCCCACACACCCCAACCCCACCTCCCTCACACCCCAACCCCCACTCTCCCCCCACACCCCAACCCCCACCTCCCCACACCCCCACCCCCCACACACACAATCATTAACCACAGGAGAAACGTATAAGAATGACCCAACCAGACAACCAAGTCAGAGAGGCTGAGGGTCTATAGTACAGAGTGTAGGGAGAGAGGTAACATGATAGTTTCAGGGAGGTTGGGGTATGTAGGGTATAGCAGGCATAGGGTATAGCAGGGGAAGAGTAGGGGTAGTAGGAGCAGTAGGGTGGCAGGGGTATATAGGTAAAGTAGGGGTATAGGGTATAGCAGGGGTATATAGGGTATAGTAGGGGTATATAGGGTATAGTAGGTGTATATAGGTATAGTAGGGTATAGGTGGCAGTAGGGTATATAGGGTAGCAGGGGTCCATACACAAACCCAGACAGTCCCAGCCAAAAACAGCCCACACACAGTCTGTGCCATGTTTCATTGTTGTGCCACACACTGTGCTGTAGTACCACACCCAAATAGCTGGGGGTATAGTAGTGCATATAGCTTGTATAGTATGTGTCGACTTCTACAAGCATTGAAGACCAAATATAGAACCATGTGTATTAAATAGATTAAATATAAGATAAGGATTACTACACGTTGACCATAGACCCATTACAGAACGTCCCTCAGTCCCTTCCCTAGTGCTTCCCTGGTCCTCCCTAGTCCTTCCTGGTCCTCCCTAGTCCTTCCCTAGTCCTTCCTGGTCCTTCCCCAGTGCTTCCTGGTCCTCCCTAGTCCCTTCCTAGTCCTACCTAGTCCTTCCCTAGTCCTTCCTAGTCCCTCCTCCCTAGTCCTTCCCTAGTACTTCCTGGTCCTCCCTAGTCCTTCCTGGTCCTCCCTAGTCCCTTCCCCAGTCCTTCCCTAGTCCTTCCCTAGCCCTCTTCCTTAGTCCTTCCTAGTCCCTCCCTAGTCCTTCCCTAGTCCTTCCCAGTCCTCCCTAGTCCTTCCTGGTCCTCCCTAGTCCTCCCTAGTCCTACCCACTCAATGAAGTTGCCTCGTAGCTGAACGGACTTAACCAATATACTAACGTGCACTAAACCCTGGTGGCGTCGTTAAGGGCACACACACACACACACACACATAGGAGAGGGAGGAGGAGATTTCTACCTGTTCTCCCCGTCGTAGCTAATTTGTTGACGGAGATGGGAGAGAGATAGCGGGAAGACAACCGCCAGTACGACACTCTCTCCTCCCGCGTCCATTCAACCTTAATAGATGACCCGTGCTGCCTCACACACACACACACACAGAGCACAAGATAGTTAATGATTTATTATATAATACAGTAACACACACAACAACAACAGCACCACTACAAAAATCTGAGTTGATGTCCTCCCGAATTTATGTCTTGTGAGTTACGAAAGGCGAGAAGACACACGCATTTATTTTGTTTTTCTTAATATATATACTGCATGGTACTCCAAACAACTATATAACTAACTAACTAACTAACTAACGTACTAACTAACTAACTAACTAACTGACTGACTGACTGACTGACTGACTGACTGACTGACTGACTGACTGACTAACTAACTAACTTATCATATAAATCGAAAAAACTTTATATTTAACTCGTCAAAAAGTATCCCAGCCACACCACCACACCCTCCTCCCCTTAACCCAATCAACCACATCCCTCCCCTTAAACCCAACCACATCCCTCCCCAACCCAACCACACCCCTCCTCCCCCCTTAACCCAACCTAACCACATCCCTCCCCTAACCTAACCACACCCTTCCTCCCCCTTAACCTAACCACACCCTCCTCCCCAACCCTAACCTAACCACATCCTCTAACCTAACCACACCCCCTCCCTCCCCCCAACCTAACCTAACCACATCCCTCCCCTAACCCAACCACATCCCTCCCTAACCTAACCACAATCCCTCCCCTAACCTAACCACATCCTCACACCCTAACCTAACCTAACCACCATAAGATTCCGTTTCTAGTGTATGTTATTCTCTCTGGCTAACCTCCTCCCACGCACACCTGACCAAATCGGCCTTGTGCGTGCTAAGGTCATTTATATTGTAGGTAAGGTATAACACACACGACTAACGCCTCTCTAGCAAACACGAATTGACAACCTGTACCCAAGATTATGTTTACTGTTGATGTTTACTGTTGATGTTGATGTTTACTGTTGATGTTTACTGTTGATGTTTACTGTTGATGTTTACTGTTGATGTTGATGTTTACTGTTGATGTTTACTGTTGATGTTTACTGTTGATGTTGATGTTTACTGTTGATGTTTACTGTTGATGTTGATGTTTACTGTTGATGTTTACTGTTGATGTTTACTGTTGATGTTGATGTTTACTGTTGATGTTTACTGTTGATGTTTACTGTTGATGTTGATGTTTACTGTTGATGTTTACTGTTGATGTTGATGTTTACTGTTGATGTTTACTGTTGATGTTCTAATGCTTCAGTAATCAATGTTTTTTTAACCCCTTGTATACGGGGTCGCCCTCTCTACTGAATCAAACTTCCCGTTAGCTAAATAAAAAAAATTGTTTCTCTTCTTTCATATACAGTTCTGTTTAAGTGACTGTTGATTTGACTGTTGTATCATCATGTGTTTAGACTGTTGATTGGTTGTCAGTTATCAGAAGGATTAGATTGTTGACTGTTTAGTGGATATTTATGAATGAAAAGAAACGTGATATAAATTGGTTCAGTCCTGATATAATGTTTCAGAATACCACAGATTATTGGAGTTGTTTACGAAGCTCCGAATCACTTACTCACTAACTGACTGGTTCATTGTGATACATATGAGACTAAACTATAAACTGGGATAGATGAGACTTCAAGATAACTGACTAACTGGGCACCCCCATTATAACGTCCACTGAGTCTCCCAGATCAGTGACTGGTCTGGTCAGGTCGACTCTCCGACACAATGTGCAGTTCTGCCACTCACCTCTGGAATCAATTTGTCGCGGGAAGAACCGAAACATTTTGTCGACACGCGAAACTTTGCTCTCTCTAGGTTGGTTAGCTACGATGCTTACTTGGTCTTGGGTCCTTTATGGTACACCTTCAAGATGACCTCTCTTCTCTCTTGGTCTAATATAAAGTCTTTTTATTCTCTATGTTCTATGTCCTTCTCTCACTTGTTCTTCATCTGTTCTTTAACTTGTTTTAATGTTATTTCTTCATGTTGTCTATAGAGATCGACCATTCATTAGCCTCAATGTTTATATATCGTATCGACTGGTACTCTCCTCTCCTTCTCCTCTCTCTATTTCCTCACCCCTCTCTCCTCCCTCTTTCTCCATCTCACCCCCTCTCCTTCCCTTTATCTCCTTTCCTCCTCATCTCTCCTTCCTTCTCCCTCTCCTTCACACACAAGCTTTACTGCATCTTCTAGTATCCTCCCTTCCTCCCCACCCCTCTCACCCTCTCCCCCCACCCCCCTCACTCCTCCCTCCCTCCCACCCTCTCACTCTCTCCCCCACCCTCACTCCCACCCTCCCCCACACAACAGCAGGTATTATCCCAGATTTAGAGGAGAGGAAAACACAATGAGAAAGACAACCATGTAACACAAGGAAGAGGGAAAAATAACATTGATGAGACTGGTTGTGTTGTCGTTGTGTTGCTCTTGTGTTGTCGTTCTTGTGTTGTGTTGTGCTATGTTGTGTTGGCGTTTTGTTGTTGTGTTGTCGTTGTTGTTGTGTTGCTGAAATACCTAAAAGAAAAACCCAGACGAACACAGTGTTTACATGGTCAGCTCTGCGCATGTCAATGTTCACTCGGTACGTGACGTCACTCCACTCTGAGGCTGTGTGATGCTCATTTGTTTATTTTCCAAGAACACCATTGATACAGATTTGCTTTATTAATTTCGTTTTATTTTTTTAATTTTTGTATTTATCTTAAGTTTAATCTTTTCTTTAATAACTCTTTTATTTATTTAGTAAAATTTTCTTGTTATTTATCTCCTAAATCAACTCGATGACTGGGTACTGGACGCCATTTAACTTCATAACGTAAATATAATGTGTTGTGATTGGTCAGATCTTTCAAGAGTAATCCCCACTATTTACATCAGTGTAGTAAACAATAGATTAATTTTAAGCTAACAAAAGCTAACTAAAGCTAACGAAAGCTAACATAGGTATGAAAAAAAAATCCTCCAATTCTAACCTCCAGGTTATCCAGAACTGTGGCAAACCAAGTGGAGGATTCGTCTTGGTTGTCTGTGGTCAAGGGTTCGACTCCCTGCCCACACTATTTACCTGAATTAAGTCATAGTTTAATGTTCTTTGTCCCTTATTCGGTTTTTAGCTGAAATGATCTTAAGTAAAAAGTGTTGTGGCTATAGGTGAAATAAGCTGGGGTGTTTAATATCCAGGTGAAATAAGCTGGGGTGTTTAATATCCAGGTGAAATAAGCTGGGGTGTTTAATATCCAGGTGAAATAAGCTGGGGTGTTTAATATCCAGGTGAAATAAGCTGGGGTATATCCAGGTGAAATAAGCTGGGGTGTTTAATATCCAGGTGAAATAAGCTGGGGTGTTTAATATCAGGTGAAATAGCAACGAAAAAGCTGGGTGTTATATCAGGAAATGTATCGGAAATAAGATGGGTGTTTAATATCCAGGTGAAATAAGCTGGGTGTTTAATATCCAGGTGAAATAAGCTGGGGTGTTTAATATCCAGGTGAAATAAGCTGGGGTGTTTAATATCCAGGTGAAATAAGCTGGGGTGTTTAATATCCAGGTGATCGAATGTTCTTAAGGGCTGGGACGAGGACGAGTTAGTTCCAGGAAACAAGTGAGTGTCGCTCCTCCCTCCTCCTCCTCTCCCTCCTCCCTCCTCTCCTCCTCCCCTCCTTCTCTCCCATCTTTCTCACCCCTCCCCCTCCTCCTCCTCTCCCATCCTTCCTCACCCCCCTCCCCCCTCCTCTCCTCCCCCCCTCCCTCCTCACCTCACTTACCCCAACCTGCAGTTTCCGATTCCACGCACAAAAATCTCTCTCTCTCCTCTCTCTCTCTCCACCATGACTAAACACCTACTAGGACGACACTTGACCCTCTTATACAATCTATCTCACTTTGCCAGTCGCTCTATCGCAAAAATGATGGCGCACTCCGCTTGTCTTCTGTCAGTGATGGATGGTCCGACTCCCCTAGTGGCCGAGCTGACAACTATAGACGCGCGTTAACAATAGGCACAATGCGCGAACTTTGGCTGCGCATTTGTGGAGTGGTTATCAAGTCTCGCGTGATGTATTGCTTACTGCATGGGTCGTTGTGTGGGTTGGTCGTTATATAGGGGCATAGGACACCTTACACTCACTTAAATCAAGACCTCCACCATCTCTACCCAACACCTCCACCATCTCCACCCAACACCTCCACCATCTCCACCCAACACCTCCACCATCTCCACCCAACACCTCCACCATCTCCACCCAACACCTCCACCATCTCACCCCCTCCCACCACCCCTCCACCATCTCCCCCCTCCTTCTCCCTCCCCCTCCTCTCCACCCAAGTAAGTTATCTGGGACAGGTAACATAGCGGTCTGATTCTCTCCCCTTGTCAGCGTATATATGGGACCTACAGAGTTATTATCTCCCTCTCTTCTCTTCCTCCTCCTCCCCTCTCCTCTTCTTCCTTCTTCTTCTTCGTTTCCTCCTCCTCCTCCTCCTTCTTCTTGTTCCTCTTTCTCCTCCAACTCCTTCTTCTCCTTCTTCTTCTTCTTCTTCTTCTTCGTCTCCTCCTCCCTTTTCTTCCCTCTTCCTCTTCCTCCTCTTCCCTCTTCTTCTTCGTCTCCTCCTCTTTCTCCTCCTCTTACTCCTCCTCCTCTTCCTCCTCTTCCTCTTCCTCCTCTTCCCTCTTCTTCTTCGTCTCCTCCTCCCCCTCCTATTCGGGATTGTCACTCATTCACTCAAACATTAACATTTCTGAATACTTTATCAATGTTAAATTATTAGATACGGAGGTAATTGATGTTAAAATTGTACCTGTGTTTGTTGTTTATGTTTTAATTGTTTGAGGATGTTTTAATTGTCGTGGTTTATTAAGCAGAGTTCATTTGGTCTTAGTTTTAGGTGCTTCAACTACCAGGGTCTATTAAGCACCTTACTAGACTAATCTAACCTAACCTAACGTAACCCAACCCTGAATTAATAGCAACTGTCTATAATCCTGATCGTCTATAATTCACCTGTGTTTTTTAAGCTTAATTAAATAGAAGAAGATAATTATTTACAATCACATCTACATAATTTCCACGACGATTATTTAGCTCCTATCTCTGTAGAGGAACTTAAATGAGCCAGTTAACTGCAACTACCAGGACCACGGGGAGCAATTAACTGAAGGAACCTTTAGAAACTCCTAATGATGGCTGATCTAGTATTTACGTCAACCAAGATGTCATGATACACACACACACACACACACACACATCGATAGTGAGTCAGGATTCTCAGAGGTTAGGTTAGTGTTAGGTTATGTGAGGCTTGGTTAGGTTAGGTTAGGTTAGGGTAATTAATCTCATGATGAAAATAAACTGGAGACCAAATCTTCACATCAGCCGAGAATCTCACTTAAATAATCTTGGTAAGCTGAGGTCTTCTACAGCCTCGCCTACATCACCCTGGCAGGAGCGTGGCGCTATATAAGGATAATGGACGTAACACTTGTATATAATTTAGTAATGATAATGTGTTAGATCGTCTGTGTTAAAGTTCAGAGTTAAAAGGAATTGTGGATATATTGAAAGGCGTGGATAATAGGGACACCTTTGTTTATTGTACCTGATGGTTAAATATCCTAACGTTATCTAGTTTATCCTAACCTAACCTAACCTAACCTAACCTAACCTATCCTAACCTAACCTAACCTAACCTAACCTATCCTAACCTAACCTATCCTAACCTAACCTATCCTAACCTAACCTATCAAGAAAATCTAAATGTGTTCTACTGTCGATGTTCATATATGATTCATCTCTGACACTCTCCATGACTGAACACTGTCAGTCAGATCAGTCAGGAACTTCAGGATCTATATAACCCCACATCTGGGTCCTGACAAGATGAACTTTGATGAGATACAGAAAAACGATAACAAAAACCGGGGAATAATAGTCTTAAACCTTACCTAAATCCACTTTAAACCAGCTAACATCACTTAAAACGAGAGACAAACTAAAACGGACGAGCGTAGACGAGCGTGGACTAGAGGGTGTGTTGTGGTGAGGTGTTCCTTGCCTTACTAGTGTGTGGCGCGGCGGGGTGATGGATTGGCCGTGGTCTAGTGTCACAGTCTAGGGCACAGATAACAAGACGGACAAATTACTTCAGAGTTTAAAGCAAAAAAAGAGGTGAGGATTTTAAAGGCACTCGAGTTCTTAGAGTTTTAAAAGAGCTCAAGGAAACTACAGCCAAGTTCACCTCTCTGGATCGATTTGTCACTGATAACGTCGAGGAGGATATTGTTGACGAAATACAGAAGAACCAAATGTGGATACAGGTAGCGGAGGTGTTTGGAGAGATGGCCATGGCACCTAGGATCAAAGTATACCGCTGGCCTGATATACCAACCCGGCCCAGAATACCAGCAGCAACACCAAAACTCCTCAACACCTCCTGACTATCTCCTCAAAGGTACCACACCGAGGAGAGATACGTAAGAATCAATCATTGTTTACATGCTTCGTCTACCACCACCTCAATGGCAGGTGTCCAAGGAACCACAACACCGTGAGCCTGACGAAGATTTACCTGCTGGGGGGGTTTCAACAGCTGAGGAAGTGAGGCAAGACAAATTAGGGAAGACACGGCAGCCAATATGGACTTAGGAAATTGTCGCTGGATGATACAAGTCCACAATATAATTCTTTTTTCGGTGTTTTGAATTCATTTATTTTTAGAGAATTATATAAGTTCAGTGAAATCCTCTGTTTAACGGATTACATGGAGAGGATAGTCCATTATATCGAGAGTCCGTTAGATATATCCATCCATCCACCCCACTATCCACCTATCCCATCCTCCAACCATCCATATATCCATCTATCCACCCATCCCATCCACCCAGGTAAAATATAAGATCCATACACCTTACATACTAATCAATTCTTATCCAGGTATGAATCTCAGATGAGGCTACACGTTTGACCCGCTTGACCTCACCTGACCTACGCTTCGCTGGGATCAATTTATGACTCGCGGGTTCCTTGATATGATAAAAGCCTAGTTTAGTGGACGATTTATTATACAGAACACTCACAATTAATCACCAAAGATTACAAATAATTGACCACGTGAACGGTATTGATGACTCGAGGTGTTCAGTACAGGTTGATGTTTATTATAATCTAATTAGCACCTGCGTCGTTTCTCTTACCTGGTCGAGGTGTAAATATACACTTTACACCCACCAAGGTATTCATAACAAACGTCTAAGAGTCTTATTTAAGTGTGTAATATGGTAATGATTATAATACTTGTTTATGTACATTGAGGGGTGAACCATGCCCCTCTGTGATGAATTATTATACGTTGTTTTTGTATAGTTCACGTCTCATTGGTCTTCAGTACTATGTTTGGTGGTCTGAATTAAAGTACTTATGTGTGGTTATGTTAATACAAGACTTGTTTTGATAGATTATGTAGCCAATATTCTCCATCTTTATCCTCTCTAATATACCACCTTCCCCCTTTAATACTTAACGTGTAATTTTTTTGTTTAACATGTCCGTTGAATCGTATATGTAGAAAAAAAATAGTTTCTTAGTTATTCTTGTCATCTGTTATTTCAGGTAATGTTTTAATGCCAATACCCAAGTGCTGTGTAATCTAAAGTCATATACCACTGAGTTAATGTGAATAAAGCATTGATTTTAACAGTACAGACGTGTAGAGGTTCCCAAATGAATCCTAAAGAGTGTACCGTGGATATTAGGAGGAGTAAAAAGCCTTACACCTCACACAATGTCAATTATCAACCATGGATCTCACTCCCTTTCGATAAACACGGCCTAACTCCCTTACATTTAGTCTAATTAGGGACATTTTAAGAGTTTTACAGCCGCTTCTCTCTTATAACTGCTACTTGGGTCCGTGGTTCTGGCAGTGTGTCGAGTGTGGGATGCCTGGGAGACGATTAATCCCCTACACACGGTCAGGGAGTGTTGGAGCATATCGCCTGAGTAAAAGACGTTCCCTGAGACGTTTACTAAAAGCCCTATCTTAACCTGCTTGGAGGGTTTGTGTTTTTATACGATAGTTGGGCCATAAATGGTGCTTTACAATGCGATAACGAGGCTAAATGCTAGAGTTTATCGGTAAAGCAAGGAGCCAACGACAGTCATTACGCAGTTAGACACAAATTATGGTCATTTCGACAATTATTTACAATGTTTCTGCCTTTCTGGTCTACTCTTACTCGGAAATAATGAAGGTTTCGTTAATGAAGATGTAATTCATTGATGGGGGCAAAAAATACGACGTGCCATCTCTACGGGTGGCAGTGACGTCACGACAATAAACATCCCTACCTCGGGGCTGCTCTGTCATTGGCTCTAAGATATCTAAGCAGTCTCGACCTACACTCTGATTGGTTGAACAAGATCTAGGTAGCCGCGTCTCGTTTCCCGATTGGGTGAACATGATGTGGGTAGGTTTGTTTGCTTCTGCGGCACCAAATTTGTCTACAGTACGAATATATAAACTCGAGTATTTAATTGACCTGGTAATGGAGAGAGAGAGAGAGAGAGAGAGAGAGAGAGAGAGAGAGAGAGAGAGAGAGAGAGACTGATGTTTTCATTGAATGTTGCTGAAATCTTGACTAATGAATTTAACAAAAAAAAATATAATCGATGTAGGCTAAAACAATGACAGAAACAGACAGGAAGAATTAATAAAACAGACAGAAAAATACGATAAAGACAGGAGCTTATGTTGTACACTTAAAAAAAATGAAAAAAAAGTATCTATACGATTTAATGTGAGACAATATGAAACACCGGACGAAGCATTCTGACAACCCTACCGAGACAACAGGAGTCACAGTGTTCATTACGGAACTCATCGACCCTCTCCGTGCAGATACTTTTTGGGGGGCCGAGTGTCTGTATGGATATTGTTACATCTACTCACATTATAGGCTCAAGGTAAAGTTTTTTCTGGTAATTATGGTCTTTAAACACGGCCCCATAGAGGTGAGTATCGTTTGGGGGAGAGAGGGGGAGAGGAGGGGAGGGAGGGGGGAAAGAAGGGAAGGAAGGAGGTGGGGAGGGGAGGAGAGGGAGGAGGGGAGAGGAGGAGAGGGAGAACAATTGGATACACAAATATAAGACTTAGTCAAGACTCTCCCCTCCTTATCACTCCTTTCTCCCTCCCTACTTCCTCCCCTTCTTCTCCTTACTCTCCCCTCTTATTTCCCTCCTCCTTCATCCCCTACCGTCACATCAGCACCTGTCACTCCACCTGTGTTGTTCTGTCTCGAAATAACAGCAATTAATTTACCTAAACAGACAGAAATCTTTTTTAATGGTCGAGGAGAGAGGGAGAAGGAGGGGGAGACGGGGGGAGAGGGGGAGACAGGGGGGGGAGAGGGGGAGAGAGGGGGGAGACGTAGATAAGAAAAGGGTAGGGAGTAGGAAGGAAGAAGGTATAGGGAAGGAGATGATAAAAAGGTGAATAAACAGAAGGAAAATAAAGAGAGGAAGAGAAACAAAATAAACTACTTTATCAACTAATAGTTTCTTCGAACACATTAATAACCCAAATTACCTCTAATTAGGAAGGAGTCAAGGTGTTAAGTGACTCAGCCCTAACCATCCTTGGCAGTCAACGTAATAGCTTCTCTCTTATTGTTTCAGGGTCATATAAAGGTATCCCAGGGACTAAAACTAAATCCAGTTCATAAAAAAAAAAATTCATCCAAACATTAAAGAGCTTTTAGGATATGATTTTTAGTGTGTGTGTGTGTGTGTGTGTGTGTGTGTGTGTGTGTGTGTGTGTGTGTGTTTAATGTGATATAAATTTCGTATTTTGGTTTATATTTTGTGATCTAATGTTTGATTGATGTGTTTAAGTGAAGTGAAAATATTTATTCATTTATGTAACATTGGTGGAGTGTGGTGGAGTGTGGTGGGCGTGTTGACGTCTAATGCACACACTCTAACCTGCTGGGCTTAAGGATGACTTGCAAGGGTATAGTCACGTAGCCAGACAGACACACGCACACACAAGCATCCCCCCCACACACACACACAGGCCACCTCCTTCCAGCATGAAAAGGCTCCAAAGACTCTTAGCAACCGTGTTAAATACTTGTTGTCAGAGAGAGTCCAGGTACAGTCCAGGTACAGTCCAGGTACAGTACAGTCTAATAGGGTGACGGTGACAGAAAAAGAAGAATGATATGATATAATTTTGTAAGTGCATTTTAGTGGTGTTAATCTATATATGTGGTGATAATCTAGTTGAGTTAACCCTTCAAGGACTTAAGTTAACCTTGAATGACTCGAGTTAACCCTTGAGTGATTGAGTTTACCGTGAGTGACAGACGTAAACATTATGAGACCTAACCTAACCTAACCTAACCTAAACACAATAGGACCCAGCAAATGAAAACAAATTAGGAACCCCAGCTCATAAAAACGCCACAGGTCCCAGCATATGAAGAAAAACCCTAAAGAACGCCACTCCCAGTTTCACCCCGGTTAAGCACTCCCAGTCTCATCCCGGTTATCTGCCACGTCACACTCACCGGTAAATTACCCTGTGTCACCAAAGTCATTAGATCTCATTACCAAACGCTACCATCAGCCACCAGAGGGCACCAAGATATACCACAGGCTAGTAAGAGCGTTTTAAAGGTCACGGGTGAATGTTGGTTAGGTTAGGTTAGCATTAGAATGGTTTTTTTAATCACCAGGTCAAATCCGCTAGGGTGGCTAATCTTCACGTGATCCCCAAAACACCTGTAGAGACTAACACACCAGGTAAACACATCTTAAACCTCCAACGCCATAACAAAGATAAAAAAGAACAGAAATATTAAACCCTGAACAATACTACAATAGCCTAAAGCAAAATAAAATATAATAACTTCTTGAACGATACCAGTGACTAACGAAGGCTACTGCTAATGGCTACCATAGGCTAAAGAGAACACTTACTGTAAGTGGCCACACGTAGCCTAAAGGAACGAATGGGCTAATGTGATGGTTTTAAGTGGTACAATTATATCATCAAGGGTTCGTGTCTGTGTGAACGACTGTAGAGTAAAACACGTCTCCTCTCTCTCTCTCTCTCTCTCTCTCTCTCTCTCTCTCTCTCTCTCTCTCTCTCTTGTATACACCAACGTATATACACAACATACAAGAGTTCTAATGTATTCACTCGACACCTGCCCTTGTATGCTTATCAAAAAAGGCGTATATGAAAAAATTGATGAATGACTTATAATCTGTTTTGACCCGCGAGGAAAAACTAAAATAGATAACCTGAATAATTATAAAAATATGTAAATAAAAATCAAGTGAAGGTAAATTTGTTGTTGGTGTTGTTAAAAAATATTATATGTAGATAGATATATATATGTAAGGTCATTAATATGTGTTTATTATGTCTTAAAATTATAAACTAGATAAGAGGTTTTAATTAAGGTAAGGTGGTTTATTGGTACCTATTGTTGATGCTGTGTTTACCTGTTTCAATAGGTAAAAAAAGGTGTTAATAAACTAAACACGAGGTCAGTTTTTACACAAGACAACAACTATTTAAAATTAGGTAAAAATATGAGGGTTTTTTTTTTAATTCTATTATGATAATGAATTTCCCTGCTTTAAAAATGTATATCTTAAAATACTTAAAATAAGGTAGACTATAAATTACACAAAGGTTTATGTATTAAAGTATTAACTAAATTATTACATCTAGGGTTATAAATCAAAGCTCAGTGACGTCATAATTTGGAAAAGGTAAACAAAATATTTAAGATTTTTTTTATCATCATTTCCCCGTAAGTAAATATCCTAAAAAAAATTATCTTCTTATAGTCAGATCAAGGTATTTCCTGTACGTCTAATTACATCAAATAGAAGTAAAATCAAACGTATAAAGAAACTCAATGACGTGGGTTTAGTCTCATTTAACAACTTAATAAGACAATTGACCTCCCTAACGTCGGCATTAATCACTCCAACTCTCTCCCCAAAACTCGCTGACAATTGATAGGTTTAAAGATTCAGGCCGAGCGTGTACCACCTAGACGATCAATAATGGTTTAACCTGACAGCTGTTGTGTTCCACGTTTGTTAGTGTGTATGGCCCAGCCCTGGTGATGGTAGGATGCGTGGGGCCGCGCCTGTCATCTTCACTAACGCCACACCAACTTGCACTCCTCACAACAACAAAAAAACACGTTAATTTTTTTTTATTATTATTATTTTTTTTTTGGCGGGGTTCTTCTTTGTCATGGGCGTCGTCATAAGCATAATGAGACAAACAGGCAAATTTGTTTTCCCCCCCCTCAACACCCCGCTGGGATTATGGTAAATATTATAAATTCCCCTCCAGACGATAGCGATCTAAGGAACTTTTTGATAGTCTTGTAAATATACCTGAATGATGGCGGCAGATACTCGAAAAATATTATAACATTATTTATCTCGATTTTTCGCATTACAGCCATAGATTTAATGGAGGAAAACTGAAGGTATAGTCGCTGACAAAAGTTTCAGAGACATCGACCCTGAAGTTACGAGTCTATACCTTCATTAAACAAGTTGAGGTGATCGATACTTCAGTAACTTCATACTGAGGCCTATAACACCTGGACCATAGGCCTATAATTGCCCATCCTCAATGACTGACTGGATGCTGAAGGAGAAGACAGCCTCTAGACCACTGCTTAACACACACACACACACACACACACACACACACACACACACACACACACACACACACCTACCTATAGTTCTCCCAGACGTAAATTAGTCCTATGATAAGATCTACCTGTGTCTCATTCACCTTAACATTATTAGTAATACAATTAATATGTTGTCTTAAATTATAGCGGTAAGGATAACGAAGGAACTATATAATTACACTAAGATGATGAACCTGTTGTGTTACCTTTTGTGTTACCTTTTGTGTTACCTTTTGTGTTACCTGTGCAGTGTAATAACCATCTGAGGTGAAATAGGTATTATGTTATTCCCGGTACATATTTATCCAAGGTAATGTTCCTGATTTTATGTTCCTTGCCTTATTTATTTCCACTAATATGTTTCAGTCCACCGTATGGCTGACAGGTTTGGTTAGGTTAAGGTTAGATTAGGTTAGAGTTAGGTTAGGATAGGTTAAGGTTAGGTTAGGATAGGCTAGGTAGCAGTCTAGCCTAACTTACTGACCTAAAACTCAATGTCGTAAGTGGAGTAATTTCGCGCCTAAACCTTGACGATAATAACGGATAAAATATACGACATTCACTCACTCCAAAATACTATCTCTACTTGAGGTGATCGATGAATTCCAGAATGAACACTGCCACTCCTGTTGTCTCGGTAGGGTAGTCAAAATCCTTCATCCGTTGTGTCATATTTTTTCAACACAAGTCCGGATAAAAAGAGCCGGTTATTATCTACCCTTCTTGATGTAGGAAAATATACTTCTTGGTTATTTATGTTATATATTAAAGTCTTCCCTACCTATTGTCTCTCATTCTAAGATGGTGTAGTGATCATTAGGGCGGCCGTTCCTACCTCTTTTTTTTTATGTAAGGTTTCAGAAATATTGAGATTTTTAGATAATCTCTTAATTTAGCTTACTGTAAACAAGACTGTATGACTGTATTGTTGTATGACTGTATTGTTCTATGACTGTATTGTTGTATGATTGTGGCTTGGTCTACACAAACAATACGAATGATAGAAAAATTGTTATGCAGCAGAAGGTGCGTGATGCAGCAGAAGGGGCGTGGTGTCAGCAAAGAAGGCGTGGTGCAGCAGAAGGGCGTGGGGCAACAGAAGGGGCGTGGTGCAGCAGAAGGGGCGTGGTGTCAGCAAAGAAGGCGTGGTGCAGCAGAAGGGGCGTGGGGGCAACAGAAGGGGCGTGGTGCAGCAGAAGGGGCGTGGTGCAGCAGAAGGGGCGTGGTGCAGCAAAGAGGGCGTGATGCAACAGAAGGGGCGTGGTGCAGCAGAAGGGCGTGGTGTCAGCAAAGAGGGCGTGGTGCAGCAGAAGGGGCGTGGTGCAACAGAAGGGCGTGATGCAGCAGAAGGGGCGTGATGCAGCAGAAGGGGCGTGGTGTCAGCAAAGAGGGCGTGGTGCAGCAGAAGGGGCGTGGTGCAACAGAAGGGGCGTGGTGCAGCAGAAGGGGCGTGGTGCAGCAGAAGGGGCGTGGTGCGCAGAAGGGCGTGGTGCAGCAGAAGGGCGTGGTGCAGCAGAAGGGGCGGTGGTGCAGCAAGGGCGTGGTGCAGCGTGGTGCGGTAAAGAGGGCGTGGTGCAGCCTGGGGCGTGGTGCAGCAGAAGGGCGTGGTGCAAAGGCGTGGTGCAGCAGAAGGGGCGTGGTGCAGCAGAAGGGGCGTGGTGCAGCAGAAGGGCGTGGTGCAGCAGAAGGGGCGTGGTGCAGCAGAAGGGGCGTGGTGCAGCAGAAGGGGCGTGGTGCAGCAAAAGAAGGCGTGGTGCAGCAAAGGGGCGTGGTGCAGCAGAAGGGGCGTGGTGCAGCAGAAGGCGTGGTGCAGCAGAGGGCGTGGTGCAGCAGAAGAGGCGTGGTGCAGCAGAAGGGGCGTGATGCAGCAGAAGAGGCGTGGTGCAGCAGAAGGGGCGTGGGTAACAGCCATAGACGGGGCAGGAGCGGGTCACCCACACGCCACTAATCCATCACACGGTTGTCATCTCCTCGACCATAGATGAAGACCAAAGGCGAATTAATGTCTGATTTACAGTGTTTTAGTACAAGATGAGCTCAGGACCACCCAGCCGTCCGTGGGGAGACTATGGGGGTGTTGGGAGAGGGGAGGAGGGGTGAGAAGAGGTGGGAGAGGGTCGGGAGGTGGTAGTGAGTGGGGTGAGGAAGAGTAGGAAGGGGTGAGGAGAAGGGAGAGAGGGAGAGGAGATGTAAGAGAATGATGCCACCTATACGCGCTTGAGTTCCCATACTGCTAACAAGATTCACCAATTGCCAGAACGCGTCTCTGAATTATATATATATATTTACCAATAGATGAAGCTATACTATCACATATAGACACGGTACAGCCTCAACCAGGAGTGTTAAGAAATTTATATCCACCATCCCTTCAACCTTCCCTCTCCCACACCGTCATCCCACGTCATTGATAAACTAGTCTGATAAATATGTTTGTATTTTAGTGGTTAATAATACAGAATACATCACTAATGGGGTTACATATTGTTGTTTTGTGTTATAGTCGTGATTTTAGTTTGTGTTGAGGGCTTGGAGGTGTCGGGATGAGGGATGAAGGTCGAGCTGAGAGTGACGTCAGGCGGAGGGATAACTGAGGTAATGGTCGCTTATATGACAAATTGTCCCATACATCTTGCTTGTCTGCCTGTCCCCTCTCTCTCTCTCTCTCTCTCTCTCTCTCTCTCTCTCTCTCTCAGAAAGGCCTTGTGAGCCACCCCTCCTTCACCACCACCACCAGCACAACCACCATCACCACCACCTCTACCACCACCACTACTACCATCACCACCACTACCATCACCACCATCTAAGACCTGAGGAGTTATTATACCTCACACTACACCTAGAGGCGAGGCGCTCAGGTGTCATTTAAACCCCTCACCCCCGCCCCTCACCCCCGCCCCTCACCCGCGCCCCTCACCCGTGCGTCTTAGATAAATGGTAATTATCCTCAGGTGTCCTAAGACCCACTCACCTTGCACTACAGGTGAGTAGATTCATTAACCTGTGCGTCATCTTGAACTTATCATTGTAAAGCCGCTTCTTGCTTCAGTTCAGGAGACGTTAAAGCACAGCGGGAGCCTGTTTATCATGGCACCTCTTAGTCTAGTAAAAAACTGGACCAGACAGAGATACACACAGACAGGCAGAGATACACACAGACAGGCAGAGATACACACAGATAGACAGACAGACAGACAGACAGACAGACAGATATTATCCAAAGTATTGAGGGTAATTTTGGACATTAAATTGGACCGTAAATTTACCATATCAACTCTTAGGGAAAATTGGATCACTCACCTGAAGATTAACCACCTCTAGATTATTTCACCTAACACCTTAACCTAACCTAACTTAATCTTTATCCACCCTAACATATTTAACCTGGTGATTAAACCTTCTAAAGCTAATCTAACCTAACCCGAACCATAAGGGTGTTTAAGCCGCAGGTGAATTAAACTGGGGTGTCTAATCTTCACATGATCTAGACACAATAAATGTTAGATACAAGAATTTGGAAGAGAGAGAGAGAGAGAGAGAGAGAGAGAGAGAGACCACCCGTGTGCCCTGGTGTTAACTGTCCACTATGATCATCACTATGGGCGGATTACCTTAAAGGAGTTAGAGGTAATTATCTGCTTGGGTCATGATACCTGATACTGTCGTGTGTGTCGGGGGGAAGTAACCCACCAATCAAGGCCATCAGATGTGTCAATGTGGGGCAGTAGCCGGCAGTTTGTGAGGCTGTAAGTACAATGTTCCAGCGTCCAGCACTGAGCACGGGAGCTGAAAGGTAAACATTAGTTATTCAATAAACCAGAGAGAGAACCAGCCATGGCTCGTCTTACCTGTTGCAATTACAACAGTACAGGTGAAACTCTCTCTCTCTCTCTCTCTCTCTCTCTCTCTCTCTCTCTCTCTCTCTCTCTCCATGGCTATCTCACCTGTAATTACAAGGTAAGCTCCTACCTGGTTCAGTGCCACTTCTTGATTTACTCAGTGGTTAAGAGGTAGTGATATATTTACCTGTGTACCCCCTCTTGTGTTTTTTGGGGGCTGTGGCTGTGGCTTACCTCCCCATCACTCCTTCCTCTACCCCCCTCCCCCCCCCTCCCCTACCCCCTCCCCTACCTCCCTCCTCCCATCATCACCAAACCTAACCTAACCCTCCCTCATCACTTAAACAATAACCCTAACCTAACCTTACGCTCTGAAGAAAGATAATAATAATAGTAAGGAATTATATATGTAGTAGCACCAACCATACAATCCCCAGCACCAACCACACCCCCCAGCACCAACCATACACCCCCCAGCACCAACCATACACCCCCCCCAGCACAGCCATACACCCCCCCAGCACCAGCCATACACCCCCCCACCATACACCCCCCAACCAGCTACACCCCCCAGCACCAGCCATACACCCCCCCAGCACCAGCCATACACCCCCAGCACCAAACATACACCCCCCCAGCACCAGCCATACCCCCCCAGCACCAACCATACACCCCCCAGCACCAACCAGCCACCCCCCCAGCACCAGCCATACACCCCCCCCAGCACCAACCATACACCCCCCCAGCACCAACCATACACCCCCCAGCACCAGCCATACACCCCCCCCCATACCAACCATACCCCCCCCAGCACCAACCACACCCCCCCAGCACCAGCCATACCCCAGCACCAACCATACACCCCCCCCCCCCCCAGCAACAACCATACACCCCCCCAGCACCAAACATACCCCCCAGCACCAACCATACACCCCCCCCCAGCACCAGCCATACACCCCCCAGCACCAACCATACACCCCCCAGCACCAACCATACACCCCCCAGCACCAACCATACACCCCCAGCACCAACCATACAGCACCCCCCAGCACCAACCATACACCCCCCAGCACCAGCCATACACCCCCCAGCACCAACCATACCCCCCCCAGCACCAACCATGCCCCCCAGCACCACCATACAGCCACACCCCCCCAGCACCAACCATACACCCCCAGCACACCACCCCCAGCACCAGCCATACACCCCCAGCACCAACCATACACCCCCCCAGCACCAACCATACACCCCCCCAGCACCAACCATACACCCCCCAGCACCAACCATACACCCCAGCACCAACCATACACCCCCCCCAGCACCAGCCATACACCCCCCAGCCCCCCAGCACCAGCATACCCCCCAGCACCAGCCATACCCCCAGCACCAGCCCGCACCCCCCCACCCCCCCCAGCACCAGCCATACCCCCCCCAGCACCAACCATACACCCCCCAGCACCACACCCCCCAGCACCAACCTACAACTTTTTCAGCACCAACCATACCCCCCCCAGCACCAGCCATACACCCCCCCAGCACCAACCATACCCCCCAGCACCAGCCATACACCCCCCAGCACCAAACTATACACCCCCAGCACCAACCATACACCCCCCAGCACCAGCCATACCCCCAGCACCAACCATACCCCCCAGCACCAGCCATACCCCCCCCAGCACTCAACTATACCCCCCACCACCAACCATACACTCTGTTAATTCAGCCAGCCACCCACACCCCCAGCACCAGCCATACTCCCCCCAGCACCAACCACACCCCCCAGTACAGCTATACACTTCAGCACCAGCCATACCCCCCATAAACACACAAGGGAATTAGAGATAAACATCGTAGGCCAATTTTCTCTTTAATACAACCCTGATTTTCTCTTTAATACAACCCTGATAAAGGATATAAACAATTATCACTATTATATAACCCCGAAGGAAGATATAATGAAATTTCCCCACTGTAATACAACCCTGAAGAAGGATATAAAAATTTCTCGCTATATTATAAACTTGAAGAAGGACATAAAGAATAATTTTTCACTGTAATGTAACCCTGATGAAAGTTATAGAGATAATTATAAAGTAACACGGTTTTAATAAAGTTTCAGTAAATAATTATACTCTCAAGTTACGGATCAAGGAAAAAAAATTATACCCAATTCTAATTACACCTTTATAGAACAGAGGTAAAAATATGTTTGGTAATTATGCCCCGACGGAGTGTTATAGTTGTGTAAAGCATAATAATGAAGCCTTATGCCTTCCTAAACCAACACACATAAGTCGAGGTCTACCTACAGTACAGTACCTGAGGGAACACATCACGAGAAGCCACATTGCTTATTTCACCTGATGATTAACCTAACCTAACCTAACGCTAACCTAACCTAACATACCATAGCTTAACCTAACCTAACGCTAACGCTAACCTAACCTAATCTAACATACCATAGCTTAACTTAATCTGAAGCTAATTTAATCAAACTTAACCTAACATACCATAGCTTAACCTAATCTAACGCTAACCTAACCTAACCTAATCACCCCCAGGTAACGTTAGAAGTATTTAATTAACAAGTGAAATAAACTGTACCGGAGGGAGGGGGGGAGGGAGGGGGGTGCTATTCTTCATGTGACCCAAATACAAACACACAAACGACATAAATGAGATAGAATTGTATAGCTCCAAGCAAAGTACCACAATTTTACTCATAACAAAACCACAATGAAAAGACTCAGCTGAGACATAAAATTTGATGACTCTGAACACGTATGGATACACTCAACAAAGGGACTTCACTTGTGAGATATGAAATTTATGACTCAGAGTACAAGACACTTATTGTTGACAAAATGGACTCCAACTGTGAGGTATAAATTTCTATGGCTCACAGGACAGTCTCTCTCTCTCTCTCTCTCTCTCTCTCTCTCTCTCTCTCTCTCTCTCTCAACCAGGTAACGATCACACCCAGCCTACGACCCACCAACCACCCTTCACCTATAATAACGAACCCACCAACCCACCCGACAATCAACCCCCAACCAACCCACCCGACGACCCACCCGACGACCCTCTCACCTATAATGACGACCCACCTAAGGGAACGACTACCTAAGGGCGTGGGCGTCGGTGAGAAACAATTAACATACCGGCTACAGGTAACTCCACTCATCAGTGTCGTGGGAGCCATAGTTTATCTCTTCTCCTCTCAACTTACCTTCAGTGTAGCAGCCAAGGTTGACATTTACCCCTGTGGAGTCCAAGTTATTACTGGCAACTTAACATATGGCAACGTGAGATATCCTATGGCAACTTAAGATACCCTATGGTAACTTAAGATACCCTATGGCAACTTAAGATACCCTATGGCAACTTAAGATACCCTATGACAACTTAAGATACCCTATGACAACTTAAGATACCCTATGGCAACTTAAGATACCCTATGGCAACTTAAGATACCCTATGGCAACTTAAGATACCCTATGGCAACTTAAGATACCCTATGGCAACTTAAGATACCCTATGGCAACTTAAGATAAATTATAGCAACGGAAGATAAACCTATAGTAATCCCCACTAAAGCTATACCAATCTCGAGAGCTATAATAATCCCTTCGAAAGCTATAATGATCCCTTCGAAAGCTATAATAATCCCTTCGAAAGCTACAATAATCTCCCTTAACTCTGGGGCGTAAGATGAGATGGATGAGGGGGTGACATCCAGAGAGTGATCGATGGATGAACTCAAAGGGGGTAAAAATGACCGATTATCGCAGCTTGACCTTTGACCTCTCGTAGAACCAATGAGAATACGATAAGAATAGCGTGTGACGTCTACGATTAGTGATTAGAACGAGATAAGGGTTAGGAAAGTAGAGATAGAAAGTAGAGAGTGTTAGAAAGTGAGAGAAAGTAGTGGTTATCCCGGGAAAGTAGATACAGAAAGTAGAGAGAGAGTGGAGAGTGTTAGAAAGTGAGAATGAAAAACCCAGCAGTAATTTCGAGAAAGCATTGAAAGCATAAAGTGGATTAGTTAGATTGTGATGTTTAGGGAAAGTTCTATTGGAAAGTACAGGTGAAAGTATGTAAGAGAAAGTAGTGTTTTTAGGGGATAATACTAAGAGGCAGGTAGTGTTTAAAGGGAAAGTATATGGGAAAGTTGTAAATTATGGAGAAAGTCAAAAGAGACCGATTGAAATGTTATAAACTCCGAAACTCAAAATCCTCAGAAGTCAAAAGAAAATATAAGAGTTACCCTCAAAAATTTACTATCATAGAAAACGGAAAAATTATCTGAACAAATACGACTTTTACTTCAAACACTAAGAGAAAATAAACACTGGTACACTTAGGAACGAAAACCAGGTGAACGAAACACAGAGAGAAAAGTTCAGACAATAAATAGAAGGAAATGAAAGGGCAGATGATAATAATTACGGGTTGGTGCTGAACTAAAGACCCAGGGCATCATCTCCGTCATATTGCACCTCCGCAGTGTACCAGCCCGGTTGCCCTAATTCAGGGTTACATCAATGATTATCAAACACTCTTCCCTAGACCAACTCTCTTAACTATTCATATATTTAAATACACAAGTTATTTTAGGGAGTGTATTGTATGGGATTACACACTGGCGGGTGTATTTACTTTCCTCAATGGGGGTGTTATTACTACACCGCTACACAAACCTGATATTGGACCCGGCAGAGACGATCCCTCCATAACTCAGGGTTGTGTACGGGGTCTACCATGGCCTTGAGGGAACAATTACTATTATCCTGCAGAAGTTAAGACAAACAGGTAACACAGGCTGCCTCACTCCTACTCCTCTCTACTCCAGCACCGTGTTGGTCAGGAGTACAGTTTTATTACACCAATTGTTCAGAAGCTGACGTAATGTGAACAATTTGGTACAATTATCTAGTAACCACGAGGGAGCAGTTAGGAATACAGTGGTACAGTTAGGTCAGTACACAGTGGTACATTAAGGTCAGTACACAGTGGTACATTAAGGTCAGTACACAGTGGTACATTAAGGTCAGTACACAGTGGTAAAATTACGTAAGTACACATTGGTACAGTTTAAATATATAGATTGTTCATAAGTGGAGGTGAGAATGAACAGTGAACACAAGATATCACTTTAGTACAGTACTCATATGTCTAGTACCCCAAACTGTACTCAAGTACGATCAACAATGTACTCTCCCTAATCTGGAAATAACAAAAAAAAATCCTAGTCCTGGTCTGGAAATATTAATCCAACACGGAAATAGATCTAAAAACCGCGTTAATTAGAGAACAGTAGCTGATGAGGTCTGGTAATGAACACGGAAATAGTGTTATCGAATACTGTACACAACACGTAATTGATAATTTCACTTGTTTTCTTCATGTTTTCTAATGACGTCAAACATAAAGATCCCAAAACCTCGTCTTCTTATTGGTCAAGGTGTAGTCTTACCTGTGGTCAAGGTGTAGTCTTACCTGTGGTCAAGGTGTAGTCTTACCTGTGGTCAAGGTGTAGTCTTACCTGTGGTCAAGGTGTAGTCTTACCTGTGGTCAAGGTGTAGTCTTACCTGTGGTCAAGGTGTAGTCTTACCTGTGGTCAAGGTGTAGTCTTACCTGTGGTCAAGGTGTAGTCTTACCTGTGGTCAATTAGGAAAGAAGCTTCATTAATCAACTAGTTTCTTCAACATACAATTATTCATTACTTCCTTTAAAAGTAACGTCTCTTAAAAACTCCTTTACTGAACTCGGGTATACTTATTACAGGGTTGTGTTGATGATAATATATTTTTAAACATCGCCTGTACACAATACGGATATATTTATTACAAGGTTGTGTAGACGATAATATATTTTTAAACATCTCCTGCACACAATACGGATATATTTATTACAAGGTTGTGTGGTAATGATTACATATTGCTAAATATCTCCTGTACACAACACGGATATATTTATTACTAGGTTGTGGAGTGAAGATCATATACTCCCAGTGATCTTTATAAGAACTGGACCGCTGGTGGAACCTTGTTTGGGGGAATCGAAGGCGCCGTCATCTTATAATTCTCCTCCTGTTTGTATCTCGTTCTCAATTCACCAATATTTTTTTGTGTGTGTGTTTTTTTTCATTGTCTTCGTATAATCAATATTTTATCAATTTAATCCACTACACAGCTATATTTGTTTACATTTTACTAATAAACTAGAAATAATGCTAAAGATAACGGAGGCACTATTACCAGTTTGCGTAATCAAGAAAACTTATCAATAAATATCTCTCATACACAATACGGAAATAAAACTCCTTATAAAACGACATATTGCTCCACATTCCTTTAGGTTTTCGCCATTTTTAGTTTTTTTTTTTTTATGTACAGATTTTTATGTTTTATAATACTAGGGAATAAATTTTTATATAAAGGAGAAGAAATATGAGTCGGGTGTTTTAGGGAGGAGTTGAGATCTACTTCACGTCCACAGCTGCTCATATCTTCCCATAAAACCCGACCCCAAGTCCCGCTCGGCCTATGTTTTGAGTCATATATATTCAGATCAAACCGGGTAAACTAGATCTATTTTTTTCATTTGAGGGAAAGATAAAGGAGCAGATACGTTCCAAGATGTCTGATAATGATAAGGGGAGGGCGTTGCGTCGTGGTTCAGATTCTCTAGCTTATAAGAGATAAATTTTGAGATGTACAAAGATCTAGAGCATTTCTGTACACGTTCATTCCCACATGTCTAAGGTCTCATGTTGTTCTTTTACATTCCAGTGAAAAATGACATCCCATTCCAGGCCCAACAATGCTTTAAAAAAAATCACGGTGAAAATAACACTCTAATTGCACCAACACAATAGATTGATGTTATGGGGATGAGATTATATCTTACTGGTTATCTTCACTATGGTTATCTTTATCATGATTACAGGTAGATAAGAAGCTCTCATATGGGCATATAAACACAAGACTTGATTACCTGGTGAGGGAGAAGAGAGAGGGAGGGTAGGGAGAGTGAGGGTAGGGAGAGGGAGAGGATTCATGTAAACTTTGTAAAACCGTCGACTTGACATCAATGATCTCCCCCCATGTCAGCTAAACCCTATCATTTCAAGGTGTGTTCAACAAGAGAGGTTAATCCTATAGGTCAGTGTCATCAAGAGCCGTATACTGTATATCACACACGAGGAATGGAAGTTATACACAGCATATATATCGTCGACTTATCAACACAAGCGGGTCGTAACTCACTCAGGGAGGAATTCGAGCTTGAGGAAAAAATCAAGAAATATATTTTAAAACTTACTCGTCAAAACCTTAAGAATTTACGAACTGAATAAAAAATAAATAAAAATACATATTCGTCAAAACCTTTCTGGATTTACTGACTGGATCCCATAAAATTGTTAAAATCTACATAAAAAATCAAAATTATTCATAGAAAACGTAATAACCTACACTTATTCTCACGGTAACTCAAATCAATACTAAATATCCTCATCATATTAACAACCTGGAATTAAAAATAAATCTAATTAAACTGGTACAATTTAGGCAAAAAAAATAATAACAGATTAAAAATCTTATGAGGTAAAGTAACTCTTGCCTGTAAGATGTTGACAAAACTACCAACATTCTGAGCCGGATGTGTTCGACGAATTCTCTCTGACGAACTTGTAAACACAGAGAGACGGGCAGACGGACGGATTCACGAAGGGACAGAAAAACGAATACACGGAGGAATAGACAGTAAAACAGACGAATAGACGGCACGAAAGACAAATAAACAGACTGACAAGTGGCAAACGAAACAAGACATCTTGGTATAGAAGCGTAAAATATCAACCTAAAAACAACTTGGTTCACATACCTTAAAACGTGGGTCAGCGTAGGTCAGATAGTAACCTCTCTAAGGGACAAACTGAACTTCTTCCTCCCATTGAACTGAGAACTTGTGTTGAAGCTTCCTCGTCCAGTGGCCAAGAACCTATAATTGTATACGTGGTTAGGTTAGGTTAGGTTAGGTTAGAGAGAGACAGACAGAGAGACAGAAGAAGATAGGATCAGTCACATACGGTCGTTGCTTCCCTCTCTTCCTTCTCCTCCCACTCCCCTCTACCTTTCCTATCCCTCCCTCCTATTCCTCTCACTGTCTTTCCTACCCCTTTCCTTCCTCCCTCCTCCTTCCTCTTCTACCCCACCATCTCTTCCCCCTATCTCTTTCCCTCTCCTCCTTCTATCATTCTCCCTCTCTTACCCCTCTCTCCCTCCTATCCCCCTCTCCACCTCACTCCTCCTATCCCCGTCCCCCACCCACATGAATGACAGCTGAACCCCGAACCCTAATCTACCCCCCACATCTTGCAGTGTCACTTCCTGGGCCCACTAACACTACCAGTCAGTTACACGAGTCAAAATATATCATACTACATTATACTAAATCATACTGGTTATATTTCATTGTTTTTAGCACTCCTACCCCTCTCCCCTCCTCCTCTCCCTCTTTAATCTCTCTCCTACGACCTATTCCTCTCCTTTTTCTCCTTCCTCTCGTTCCTATTCCTCTCCTCCTTCCCCCCGCCTATTCCACTCTTGCTTCTTAACCCTCTCCCTTTCCTCCACTCCTATTATTATTATTAAGTAAGAACAGAAAGTAACCAGCGTGTCTCAAAGCCTTACCCTCCCACACACGTTCAGTTATCAGCCACAACATTTGCATGGAGTAAAAAACACGACACGAACTCATCTTTCGTTTGTCAGAAGGACGATTGGTCGACCTATCTGATTGTGAATAAAGTTGTAAGAAGTAGTGGTAGTCATGCCTTGGTTATATTCAGGTGTTTGGAGAATTTACATATTACAAAATGACACTACAATACCCAAGTACTTTATTTTATGTGGCTACGTAGAGAGATGATTATTTATTTGCACTTACGAAGCTCTGTATCAAAACACATTATAGGCTTGTAGTCCTGTCATAACCATACAGTCAACAGTGATCAAGGTCTATCATTTATGAACCATGTTAACACCTAACCACGTCCCTCACCTATGTATTCCTAAACTATGAAAACACAATAATATCTACGTGAATTAAGGTATGTTTATATAATTCATTCCAAATAGATACTGTTAGTTTATAATAATAATAACAAGAAGAAGAAGAAGAAGAATTTAACAATAAAATAAAGACGAAGAGGAGACAAGGAGTAGTGAAGGATGGATCAAAAAATGGATAAGATTTGTGATAAAGGGAGACAGGGTGAGTCAAAGGGAGGGAGGGAGGTAACGGCCAAGAAGCAACAATTCCCTCCCTCCTTTCCTCCCACCCCCTCCCCCTCCCCCTCTCCCACCCTCTCTCCCTCACTCCCTCCATCTGATGAACTCCAATGATAACCCCGACACCTCCTTACTATACTGCTGGTCTCCTATACTGCTGGTCTCCTATAGTGGAGGTCTCCTATACTGGTGGTCTCTCTTATACTACCTGAAAATTAAACAACCTAACCTAACCCTCAGGTAGGGATAGGTTAGTTAATCTTCAGGTAAAATAAGTTACAGTGTCTAATCCTCATGTGATCCTAAAGCTTTAATCTGACTCAAGGAAGTTTTATACTCAAGCTGGAGACGTTTACTAGTGATTCATACCTTTAAACCGGCCAAAAACTCTGTCTGGATGCTCTTGGTATGGAGTCTGTCTTCATAACATCACAAATAACATCACAATAACATCACAACACTACACATTCAACATCTTCCGTGGTTATAAACATCTCCAATCACAACCTCTCTGATCTACAACTTGTTATTGTTGTCACTTTCACTATATAACTCAGATGGGAATATTTAACTCATAATACCAACTGGTCAAAATAGTATAGGGATATTTTCAACCCATAGATGGCGTTTATTTAAGGTATAATATAATGCGTCCTTATATAAACACAGGATTTTATGATTGATATCCTCTTTATGAGCTAGACAGACATACAGACACAAACACAACCTTAATAAACATTATATAACAACTTAAATAAGGAAAATAAGTCGTATTTTTCCTCCCAATAAGGTCCGGTTTAGCTCCCTGATCATCATAGCCCTGTACTTCACTGTTAGCTTGTGTATAGACAGTACATTTATACAATATACATAGACAGCGCAGGTATACATAGTGTACATAGTATACATAGATTAAGTTGTGTTTGGTCCTATGTCGTTCAATGTCTCTTTGGTTATCCATGTATTAAATACCTTATTGTTTATTAGTGTATACTTGCTGTACTGTTAAGCCACGTTGTAATCTATCTATCTCTCTATCTATCTATCTATCTATCTATCTATCTATCTATCTATCTAGGGAGACATTATTAAAGAGAAAATAATTCCATTTTCTATTCACGATCAGAGAAAACCAAATAATAAAATGGGTAACTAAAGTAGATATGTATACTTCCTACATTGCCTCAATTAGTGTTTCCTTTTTAATACGTACATAATTACTTTGCAGTATTTCTAATATTAGGAACTGCTATTAACATCTGGTTTTATTTGTACCTATTAAATCAGAAGAACTATTAAAACTTGTACTTATCCCTAATGAAGAGATAGGTTAGGTTACATTAGGTCAACTTGGGGCCTGATAGGACTGGGGCCTATTTAATCTGACACCTGATATCCCTCTGACGGTGAAAGTCATTAGAAAGAATTTAAAACTTTCATCAGAGTGTCAGTACCCCATTGTGACCACCACCCGTGACCCAAAGTGACTCTCTCTCTCTCTCTCTCTCTCTCTCTCTCTCTCTCTCTCTCTCTCTCTCTCTCTCTCTCTCTCTCTCTCTCTCTATCTCTATCTCTATCTCTCTCTCTCTCTCTCTCTCTCATCAACATCAGTTCGTCGACGTTTCAATAGACGATTATAGTTAGACTGGGCGTGACCATATGATACGCCTCCTCACTGTTGGTACTGCCTTGGTTCATCCTCTTACCACCTCTTCACTGACTGTCACTCTCGGCATAACAACAAAATTATTATATACTCAGTGATAATACCTTGAGGAACTGTGTGTAGGAATCCTGTAAAACTGAGGAAACTGAGAAAGATTTAGTCATCTCTGTTTACTCTTCCTGTCAGTAGAATTATATGACGAAGTAAACAGTACGTGTTGCCTCGCACGATGAGCTGGAGAAAGTGACCTGGAATATAAACTCTCCCGGTAATAGTGTAACTCTCCCGGTAATAGTGTAACTCTCCCGGTAATAGTGTAACTCTCCCGGTAATAGTGTAACTCTCCCGGTAATAGTGTAACTCTCCCGGTAATAGTGTAACTCTCCCGGTAATAGTGTAACTCTCCCGGTAATAGTCTAACTCTCCCGGTAATAGTGTAAATAGTGTAACTCTCCCGGTAATAGTGTCTCCCGGTAATAGTCTAACTCTCCGGTAATAGTGTAACTAGTAATAGTGTAACTCTCCCGGTAATAGTAACTCTCGTAATACTCGGTAATAGTGTAACTCTCCCGGTAATAGTGTAACTCTCCCGGTAATAGTGTAACTCTCCCGGTAATAGTGTAACTAGTGTAACTCGGTAATAGTGTAACTCTCCCGGTAATAGTGTAACTCTCCCGGTAATAGTGTAACTCTCCCGGTAATAGTGTAACTCTCCCGGTAATAGTGTAACTCTCCCGGTAATAGTGTAACTCTCCCGGTAATAGTGTAACTCTCCCGGTAATAGTGTAACTCTCCCGGTAATAGTGTAACTCTCCCGGTAATAGTGTAACTCTCCCGGTAATAGTGTAACTCTCCCGGTAATAGTGTAACTCTCCCGGTAATAGTGTAACTCTCCCGGTAACTCTCCCGGTAACTCTCCCGGTAACTCTCCCGGTAATAGCGGTAATAGGTGGTGGTAATGGTCTCCTCGGTAATAGGTGTCTCAATGTACTCTCCGGTAATAGAAGGTCTCTCCCGGTAATAGTGTCAATGCTCTCCCGGTATGTGTGTCTCATTAAAGGATTTAGGTCATTTATTTTTGGTTCAGTTGGTCCTGGTCTTTGTTTTGCCTTTTTTAAATGTCTCGAGTACCAGGGGTCTTTAGTAGGAGTCAGGTGTGTGGGGTTAATGAGGTTGGAGGGGGGTTGGGGGGTTTTGGTGTGGGGGGGGTTAGTTGAGGGGGGGGGGAGGGTCGAATGCCAGCTGAGGTGAGGTAAGGTGAGGTAAGGTTGCATGAGTAGAGTTCAGTCGTGGTTTAACTTTCTCTCTGAGCGGTCGAGTATATTCCCCACACTCACACAGACACACACACACACACTCACACCAGTCTCACCCTTAAACCATCATTCCCTCACACATAATCCTCAAGTCGACAACGAACATACATACTCCATAATCAAGTCGACATAATACGTAAATAACAAGGATGTGTACGTAAAGTGAAAAGTGTCCATGGTGATAGTGTTAACATCGGCCGTATGAGCTCAGCAAGTTATCGTATGTTGGATATGATCGAGGAAGGAGCATCTGGGGGATATTATCAACTGTTTCTGGTGAGTTATTGTGATCTGTTCTTTATTTTGCAAGTATGTAGAATATTTTTAAATCATGGGAGTGTTTTTTGTTTTAGATTAACCTTACTCTGAGTGTATTATTCTGCTTTTATCTTATTTTTATCATACTTCCATCATACTAAGCGCCAATATTTACAAAAAGTGATGTATTTTATCCTGATAACTATAACCATACAGAAATATACGACATCGTCTGACTATACTGCAGCAAAAATACACACGAGAAACAATACAATACCACACAATACAATACAATACCACACAATACAATACGATACCACACAATACAATACAGTACCACCATCCCCCCCCCCCACACACTCTACCGCAGTGAATGTGGGTGAGTATCCAGCCTCCTCAGTCCAATGCTTGATGCTGTTAAACTATAGAGAGAAAGTTTCAAGTCTTATCGTCTGTTTATTCATAAGTCTTATACATATTTACTATTGTGGATGTTGATTATTCACTTCTTATACATATACTACATTCCTACATAACTCACACACCTACAGAGTCTCCCCACGTTGGTGCTAGTCACTTTTTCATTGACTTTCACCCCGCATTTTTTCAATTCAGAGTTGCCAACCTTTCCACACCTGAACTTAACCCTGATATAAAAAGAAGGTAATTTTTAATCTTTTATTTCCTAGTTTCATTGAATATTATAAACCTACGATTTTGTGGAGAGAAATGAAATAAGAGTTTGAGAAGCGTTTGGTGTCCGGGGCGAGTTCTTGTGAGTGGTGGTCAAGCAAAAAAAAGTTTAACGTTTTCACTTCGCGAGAGGCGGGTCGAGGAGACGGGTCTGTATACAGCGTTGGTAAGAGGAATTCCTTACTCGTAGAAAATGCCATTGATAGATTTGTTAAGTATACTGTATATACTCGTACTGCCGGATGTTGCTGTGTCTTAATCTCACACTATAGTTCACGTCTCTGCTCTGATAGCCTTCCCTCTCCCTTCCTCTTCCGCCTCTTCCACTCTCCTCCCACCCTCCTTCCTCCCCCTCCTCCTCCATCCTCCCTCTTCCTACGTCACCCCTTTCTCTTCCTCTCTTCCCTCCCTCAAATCTTAGCTCCTCCTCCTCTCAATCATCTGCTATCCGCCAGGCAACTTTTCCTGCACCATTCATATCCTGCTCTCTCTCTCTCTCTCTCTCTCTCTCTCTCTCTCTCTCCCCTAATGAAAATGCTCAAGATCTACGTTTTAGTGTGTGTGTGTGTGTGTGTGTGTGTGTGTGTGTGTGTCTGTACTAGTGTGTATATACGTGTCTGTCCAATAAACCTAATTCCTGTACGTTTGACCTAAGTGATGATTACCTGACCTCACCTGTCATTACCTTACCTGTAGTACCTGGCCACGAGTAGAAGTCACCACTAGTGTTGAAGGAATCGACAGGTGAGACTCAAACACTAATCTGGTTCTTGAAGTAGTGTAGGAATTGTGGTGAGGAAGATGTTGTGTGAGAGGGAGAGATGAGGGAGTGTGGGAGAGGAGCGTGTGGGAGGGAGGGTGAGGGAGTGAGGGAGAGGAGAGTGTGGGAGGGAGGGTGAGAGAGATGATAAAAGGAGGAATAGAGAAAAGGAGATTTACACAAGCTCACATACCTCTTAAACACCCCACTTAATTAATCCCTCAACCGTAACTATACATCGTAACATCAACACCACCTTGTAAATAAACACAAAGTCGATAATTAAACAAAACAGTAAATTTTCCACTTGAGATCCATAAAGAAAGTCGAATTCCCGCCACATTCATTCTTCTCTTTTACAACCGGGTTACAAAGACCAGTTCGTGTACAGTAAATCCGAGAAATGAAAACTTTGCTTGCGTTGAAGATCTCACCCAAGGAGCTCTCTAACATACTGGGGAAAATTATACTAAGCAAAGGCCATAACTTAACTCCGAGAGAAAGTTTGGTTGGTGTGAGACTTGTTGTTGCCGAGTTTGGTATTTACGCATTTGGTAATAGTGAACTTAACTTTCTACTTCATGTGACCTTTGTAGAAAATGTTTAATTATTTAAGGATGTAATTTTTAAGATAAAGTAATAATTGTTTTAAGTATTTTTGGTCAATGTTTAATTTATATTGAAAAAAATAATAATTACTTAACCATTAAACTCATATATTAAGTTATCGTAAGTGTGTCATCAAGTTATCTTACGTGTCATACTAAGTTATCGTACGTGTGTTATAATGGTCATCTTCATTATAGAAATATTCAAGACTTAATTCTTTCATTCATTCATCCATTCATTCTCTTTTTTCTTCACGCAGTCATGTTTACGAAGCGAAACGAGTTGCTCTATCATATACTCTATTTAATTATTTTTTAACTCCTTAGATTAATTAGAGACGTGTGTTGGGTTTAGTTTTTTTTGATGGATGAAGTGATGCAGAGGAATTAAACTGGTAGTACGTATGTCTGTCGGAAAAGGTGCTTGAAATCGTGTTTGGAAAGTCGTCAGGTTAGGTGAAGAGGATACTGCTTTCACTGCGTAAAATAAATACAGATTAATAATTGTGTTACATGTACGTGTTTGTATCGCCCCCCCCCCCTCTCTCTCTCTCTCTCTTCGTTAATTTGTTTGTCCTTCATTCTCTCACTTGCAGGAGGAAACTCTAGTCAGACGTCAGGAACCAAGGGATTGTACCTCCAGGGGGCGCTGCTGACGATCTGAGGAGTCAGCACCTCTAAGAAGACGTGTCAGCAAATCCTCCTTCATTGTCTCCTATCCCTTTATCTCCCAATCCTTCCATCCTCTCCCTATCCTCCCCCCCCATCCCTTCAGCATCCCCCAGAAGTAAACAACTAACACATCATGAGGAGGGCAGTAGTCTTCAAGGGCACGTGGCTCCTGCCGGTGTCCCTCCTACGTCTACTCCTCCTGGCGGTCATCAGAGAGGCGGGACAACACGACTATGATGCCTCAGACAGACTCGGATCCTATTACGATTTTATAGTTGGTAATTTGTATATATTTTCCTGTTGACACCTATAATAAATTTACTATATTGTGATTATTTTGGGTAATATAATTTGTATAATTTTCTTGTATTGTAATAGTAGTGTTGTTGATGTTGTCGTTGTTGTTATTATTATTGTCGTTGTTGTTATTGTTATTATTATCACCTCGTCAACACAGTTGGGGCAGGGACAGCAGGAGCCGCCTTAGCAGCTCGTCTGTCGGAGGTAGACGGGTGGAGGGTCCTTCTACTAGAGGCGGGAGGAATACCGCCCCTAGAGAGTAATATTCCAGCTCTCTACGGGATACTCTTACAGGGTGACGCTGATTGGAACTTCAAGACCGTCCGCCAGAAACACGGCCTCAAGGGATTCACAGATCAGGTGAGTCATTGTTGTGGTTTTAACCCCCCTTAAGACCTAACCTAACCCAACCTAACTTAACCTAATCTAACCTAACCTAACCAAGTCTCCATCACACAGGCCATACCAGTAACCCGAGGGAAGATGGCTGGGGGGAGCTCCTCTATAAACTTCATGATGTACGTGAGAGGAAACAGACGTGACTTCGACAACTGGGCGGCCATGGGAAACCCCGGGTGGGACTATGCCTCCGTCCTGCCTTACTTTAAGAAGAGTGAAGACTACAGAGGCACCAGACATGCTGCTACAGGTAATAGATGTTCTTGAATGTTAGTTTGTCATTCTATGTAAACTTTCAGTACTGATATCTCTGTCACCCATCTCTCTGCCACCAATATCTGCCAGCTCTCTATCTGCCACGTGTCATTCTGCGATCTATCCATCTAATGAGTGACACCCCACCTCACGACACGGCCTACTGACCTACTTGACACGGCCTACTGACCTACACGACACGGCCTATTGAATTATGCGACACGGCCTATTGACTTACACGACACGGCCTATTGACCTATACGACACGGCCTACTGACCTACACGACACTCCCTAACACAATATACGGTCCAATAGTAAGTTTTCCCGTCGTTACATTCACTTACAAATGTTGAATCATTTTTATTTGTTCTTTGTTGGCGTATTTCATATATATATCATAACTGCAGTGTCATTGTTTTAGCGCTAATGAGTAATGTCAACAGAGGAGTTTCTCTTAAATTTACACCATCATAGAAAACGGGTCAGCTCTAATGGGAACACTTGGTAGTTTGTTTTTATTATGTTTTTTTTTGTTCAACCACACATAAAAACCCTACACTCACTAACCACAGAACTGTCAGGTGATAAAAAAAAGTAGATAGTATGAAACTCACTTAGTCATTGTGTTGATATTTGTTGTGATAAATGAGTGTTTCATTAGAACACAGAACAACATAATAACAATATAATCAGGTCACAGTTTTAAGTCAGTAAAAAATTATCATTGAGCTGACTAACGAAGCCAATAATAAGGGAATTAAATACAAGTTAACAGGTAAGTCAGGTCATCAGAAAAAGTCAATTTGTTTCTGTTGGTGGGAATGACTTTATTGCTGAGTTGAATGACGTTTAATTTAGTATAACATTGTTACTATTTTCCATCAGTAAGTCAGTAAAAGCTGCTGCGGGTAATTTTCATGTTATCATAAAAAATTATTGACAAAAATAACAATATTTACCGAGTGAAAGTTATGTTACAACTCCCTCAGTGACCACGTGCCATAAAGTGTAAAAAGTTGAGTCAGTTCTGGCAGCTTCAGTCATCCAGGAATAAGCACCTTCCTCTGACTTCACGTATTGGTTGGTCACTTCAGGTGTACCATAATTTATAACAAAAGTATGAATATTATGACATTCCTGAGGTGTTTTTAATAATTCTAGTAATGATAAACTTTTTTGGAGTGACCAGACTTGACCAACAGACCGATCAGTGGTGAAGAGGATAGAGCAAATGATTAAAGTCTATTTTATTAATATTTTTGTCGTGTTAAGGTATTTTATTGTGGCTAATTCAATACGATTTTATTTAGTACACCCTGTTCCTTAAGGCGGTGAAGTTCATCTGTACCAGTGCTGTGCCTCTTGGTGTCAGCTGATCACCGCACTATCACCACCACTGTTTGAAAGCAGACATCGACCACACTCGTATCATGTACACATTTATATTAATGCATATCTAACCTCACTATACCAGCCAAAAAAAAGGGGCTAGATAGAACACATAAGACCAACCCAGTACAACAACCAGTAGAATCCCGTGGCAAAATAAATTTAGTTAAGTTTACCATTAACTATAAAAGAAAACTAGAACCTTTCATCGGTAACTCGTGTATTTTTGTCATCATACACTCCCGCGTTTCCTTAAAGCTTCTAAGTTCGTAAAATACCTTCTTTTCTTTCTCTACTAGGTCAGATCAGGTCAGATTAAGTCAGGTTAGGTTAGGTTAGGTTTTTTTTATCATCTAGTCAGTAACAACAGCGGCCAGAGGGTTCCGTTCCGTCTCTACTAACACACTAACTCACCTCGTATCTCCCCCAGCTGAGTACCACGGGTTCGGGGGCGCCCTTAGTGTGGAGGACAAGGGCTGGTACTCCCCCATCCTTCAGGGCTTCCTTAAGGCCGGCCAACACCTGGGCTACAGTGTTATAGATCCCAATGGACCTGAGATGATAGGTATGTCGTCTGTCTCTCTCTCTCTGTCTATCTCTCTCTGTCTGTCTCTGTGTCTATGTATGTGTGTCTATCTGTCTGTCTATCTCTTTCTGTCTGTCTCTGTGTCTATGTATGTGTGTCTATCTGTCTATCTCTCTCTGTCTGTCTGTCTGTTTGTCTGTTGTCAAGTATTTAGTGTTGGTCTCCCCCCTTCAGGGTTCAGTGTGCCGGACATGACTGTTAAGGAAGGATGGCGCTGGTCCACTGCCGAGGCCTACCTCAAGCCCTCAGCCCATAGGTCTAACCTCCACATCGTCCTCAATGCCCACGTAACTCAGGTAAGTCATCAACACCCAGGTGAGTCATCAACACCCAGGTGAGTCATCATTACCCAGGTGAGTCATCAACACCCAGGGGTTTGACCACGTTACCTCTATACCATCCCCCCGTGATGTAAACAACCCATGACGTCACATAAATCTGCTCCTCTGGCTAAACTACAACTCAACCTAACCTAACCACACCAAGAAACAACCATTGTATTCTTACGTCTCATAAAATTCAACCTCTGTTCTTCCCTCCCTGACAGATACTGTTTGACCAGCAAAAGCGAGCCTCAGGGGTGCGCTTTGAGCATCAGGGAATGGTGAGTAACCCACCTGATCTATAAACGTCTCCATATTGTAGCTTGAGTTAGATTGAACCATCAGCTGAAATAAATTAAAGTCTATAAACTTCACACATTCCCTAACATATTTGATCTTCGGTTTAATCTTTTCTGTACGTGTCTCTTAGGTTTATTTCTCTCCTGACGAAGCGGTTGTGTTGACAGGTGAAGATGGCTCTGGCGAAGAGGGAGGTGGTGGTGTCTGGGGGCGCCATATCCTCACCCCAGATCTTGATGGTGTCTGGAGTAGGACCAGCCAAACACCTTCACCACCATGGCGTGAGTATACCTAACCTAACCTAACCTAATCTAACCTCGCCTCACCAATCCTAACCTAAAACTAATAATCATGAACTTTAATCTAAAAAAAAAACAGTATCCATGATCATTGAGCTAAAAAACAACAGTGAAGACTTTAGAACAATTAAAAAAATACCAAATCTCAGTTTATCATTGTTGTGATGGGGACAGATCAAGGTGGTGGCGGACGTGGCTGGAGTGGGTCAGAACCTACAGGATCATGCATCAATCTGGGGACTCACCTGGACCACTGCACCTGATACCTCCATCAGTTTATTTACCTTGGCCAGTCCCACAGCCCTCGCCGACTACGTCTTCAGGAGGAAAGGTTCAGTGGTGTCTTTAATCTGTTTACTTAGTCTCTTACCTTAAAGTTTCAGAAGACATAAGAGACAATAAATTCATTCATGGTATTTTGTTTTCCTTTTTTTAACATCACAAGGATTAGTATTTAAGACCTTCCCATCTTCACCCCATCAATAGGTTACTGACGGGTACCATCCTCTTCTACAGGTCCCTTCACGGCGCCCCTCGGTATAGAAGCCCACGCCTGGATCGAAGCAGATGAGGGCGACCCCTATTGGCCTGAGCTTCAGTTCCTCTTCATAGCAGGTACCTCAATGTTCGACCACGGGATCGCTATGCCTGACCTGATGGGCTATGACAGAGAGGTAAGGGGTCCGTCGATGTGTCTCTCTTAGGTAATGGAGGAGCTTTAACACCTTCACTACAGGGACACTATTTTGTATATTTTATTTAGTTAACGTTAGACGATTTTATTCAGCTCAGAGGAGAAATTGGGTGTTAGTTGACTATCCCCCAGTATTGACTATCTCCCAGTATTGACTATCTCCCAGTATTGACTATCTCCCAGTATTGACTATCTCCCAGTATTGACTATCTCCACAATGATTAATTATGAAGAGAGAAATATCAAACGTATAATTATTTACATTGATAATATAACACAGAAGATTATTAAACTTATATATAATCGTTACTAAATTATATTTAACAGGGGAGTAAATTACGGTTTTAATTAGTTATTATAGATTGGTAGATTAGGTTAATTATCTATGATTAATTTGTGATTAGATATGATTAGATAGACACCACAGTTGATTAGTTAGACCAAGAAGGTAAATATTTCATTCATTCACTCAATCATTCACTCTCTGCCCCCTCCCCTCCCTTCTTTATCCATTCACTCACTCCTCCTGTCCTTCCCTCTCCCTCTCTCCCACCTCATCCCCTTCCATCCACTCTCCCTGCCTCACTCCCTCTCACTCCCTCTCACTCCCTCACTCCTTCTCTCCCCCCAGTTCTTCTACAAATACTTCCTGCCGATACGGAATCAGGAAGGGTTCAGTATCGCCCCCATGCTGACCAGAGCCAGAAGTCGGGGGTCAGTCACACTTAAGTCTAGTGACCCCAAGAGTGACCCTGTGATTGACCCTAACTATGTCAGTGACCCCACGGACGTCAAAAACCTGATCAAAGGTGTGTGTGTGTGTGTGTGTGTGTGTGTGTGTGTGTGTTTGTTCTTTCTTTATATGTTAAAATATTCAAATAATTTGTCTTGTGTTTCATTGAGTAAGTTCAGCGGATAATACAAAGCCACGTAATTAATTCCACTCTCTCTCTCTCTCTCTCTCTCTCTCTCTCTCACCATCAGGTATCAAGTTCGCCCTGGCAGTTGGCAGTACTCCTGCCATGCGGGACGAATATGGCTCAAAATTCCACGATAAGGTAATGTCTGTATGTCTGTGTCTGTGTCTGTGTATGTTATGACTACAGACTTTGATATTCTCCCCATAAAGACACTTTCTTCCCCAGATAATCAAATAATCTCCCCACACACTCAACTATACCCTCCCCATATACTCTCCCCACAGGTGGTGCCGGGGTGTGAGGGACAGGTGGTGGAGAGTGACGCGTACTGGGAGTGTGTAGTTCGCCATCTGACTGGCACTACCTACCACTTCGTTGGCACTTGTAAGATGGCACCTCCCTCTGACCCTCTAGGTGTAGTGGACCATACACTCAAGTACGTCTTCTCTAAGTTCTATGTCTATTTCAATGCCTTCAGATATAGAATACATTATAATTTACGTCTATCTACCCCTAAGTGTATGTGTAACCAGGTGTATAAGTATGCATAGCCAGATGGTTAAGTTATACATATGTGGTAGAGAGTAGAGAGTGTGTTATCCCTGGTGTGTTGTTGCAGGGTGCGGGGAGTGACGGGGTTGAGGGTAGTGGATGCCTCTATCATGCCCCTCGTCGTCTCGGCCAACACCAATGCCGCCACCCTCATGATAGCTGAGAAGGCCGCCGACCTCATCAAAGCGGAATGGGGAGTCATCTCACGCCGTTACTCGACCCTATAGTGCCGCCCATGGGTCCTTCAGTCCTCCTCCTTCAGGTGTTGTATGACGCTGACGACCACAAGGAAGGAAGATTGTGATGCGTCTTCAGGCTGGAGTAGGACCTTAGAGAAGGACATTTATCTACAGAGGGTGACGTATTCCTTATCCGGAGTTTACAAGTTTGAACAAATCGCAGGAAGAGTTAGGTAGCTGTTTCTCAGGAGTCCAGGACCAAGTACTTGACTCTCAGGGGAAAAGGGGGAGCTAAATCTCAGCGTCATTAATTAACCTGACTTTATAAATCAACTCATCCACCTGTCTCGTAACTCTAGTTTAGTAAAGTCCCGGAAAACAGTCCTGTCAGTGCCCCCGTCCCAGCCATGAACCCTGGACTTGTGAATCTGTGAATCCGAGATATCACACAGTGCGCCCATGGCTGTGTGAGGTTTCGGATTCACAGGTTCTTAAGTCCAGGGTTCATGGATGGGACGGGGGCACTGACAGGACTGTTTTCCCGTGACTGTACTGTACGAATGATGGTCTGAGTATTCTGTACCTCAAACCTGGTTGGTACACTTCACTCCCTGGGCGATCTAGGAGCACATTACCTAGGAGGGAGAGGTACTGTACCAAAAGGCCAAACACCTCACTTCCAAGCTTCAGTATTATATGTGTTTCAAGGGACCAGGTATATAAAGGTCACATCAGGAACAGTGTGTGTGTGTGTGTGTGTGTGTGTGTGATGACCATAAACAGTAGTGTATAAGTTCTCAGTGCCTGTAAATAATGTTAAGTTTATACACTGAACAAGTCAAGATTAGGATAGCTCGTCTCCGGACGCTAAAACATAAATAGAAATAATAATAACAAATTAATATTGTTAAAACAAATTGCTTGAACTAATACTTGAGTGTTTGAGTCGTGTGATAAGATGGCTTTAGTTAACATTATATAAATTAAAGCATAAGACACAGGTATGTTTTAAGTACGTCAAGTTATGTAGTTCCCGCAGTGATGGTCAGGGGGACGTGAGTCTCTGTTCTTTTAGTGAAATAAAAAGTATTTTGGCAATTGTGTTTAGTATCTCCTCATAGTCCTCCATAATGCCTTTAGATCCCTTATTAAGAGTGATGAGCTGAATGGTTTTTACAGTATAATGACTAAACTAGTGCACGTGTTTACAAACTTTACACGCGTAGTAATACATTATAATAACAACATGATCGAACACAGACTACGAGCCTAAATGATTATAATATAAACAATACTCTTCGTTTATAATTTCTATATTAAACAGTTAAATACAATATTTTGAATTTATATATCGCCTTAGTCCCCTTTTTATTAATTACCAGAACAAATTCTATCACTAATGTCCAACCAAGAGGGTATAGCGGGAAATGATGTTAATTGCTATCGAGGGTATAATTAGGCAATTCAGTAGTTACCAATGGACCGAGACGATGATGGAGCCAGCAAATAAAATCAGGTAGTTGAGGGAGAACATTCGTTGAGGGAACAAGTGTGAAGTATTGTTAGTGTGAAATAGTGATAAATATGCCTGTACTTACCTGTGTGTGCGTAGTGATGATTCGTGTGGTTGTGCTTACGTCCTCAGCCTCGTCAACAACACACAGACAGACGGGATGATAGTGAAACAATTCTACAGTTCTACAGTCGAAGAAAAACTTCAAAATAAGGTAAGATAGTGAAGATACTTACGTGATAGTAATTAGATAAAGTAAATCAGATAAGTATTATTACAGGTGAAGCAGACATTTACCGCTCCCACGGTCAAGGGTTTCAGGGTCACAAGATAAATATTGACCTGGTTTAAGGGGAATCCAATGCTAAACAAAGGCGTATCTCAGGTATAGGATTAGTCTCTGGAGAAAGTTGAGGTTACTTATTCGTGAACAAAGAGAGTTCTGTCACTTATAGTATCTTGTAATGCCAATGTTTGATCTTCTTTTGTTTTTGTACTGGATTTTGTTGTCGAGTGAAATTTTCGGAGTTACTGAGAAATATTGTACAGATTGTTTCTCTCTCTCTCTCTCTCTCTCTCTCTCTCTCTCTCTCTCTCTCTCAACTCCACGATATAGAGAGAGAGGAGCGAGGGGCTGTTCTTCTGAGCGGACATCCGTAACTCCCTGATAAGACGACTCGATCCCAAGGCCAAACTTATTAACTCAGTTGGATCCTCCGTCCCTTGTCTCAACTGTCTCTCTATCCGTCTGTTTATAAATCTGTCTACGTAAGTTTTATAATAGAGGATAAATAAACAAGATATATGGTCATTAAGGCTATTGTGTTTACGATTTTAAGGCGTAGGTAACGATATGAAGTGAAGTTATCCAAATTTGATGTAGAATTATTATATACTTTTAGTTGGGTTAGGTTTAATTAGGTTTGATCTGAAGAGGAATATTGCGGTTTTATTCGTGGTTTATTTATCAAGGTTTAACTAACACCCAAGAACAATATATCAAACCCAGAGTGAATTAAACATGCCATTAACATCAAACTAACATATTTAACATAACCTATTAAACATTAGATACCGATCCTTAACAAGAAATTTCAACACTGAGAAATAAGTATCTACGAACACTAGTAATAATAATGTACTACAGTCTACATCACTACAGGAGTTATATCTATTTAAAACTCCTGCATCATGAGGTGGGAATCCAAACACACTACAGTATATACACAAGGCTCGTAACTTACCTCAGAACACTTGGTGGCGTGTGGTGTGGTGGTGTGGTGTGGTGGTGGTGGCGTGGTAGTGGTGGTGTGGTTGTGTGGTGTGGTGGTGGTGGCGTGGTAGTGGTGGTGGTGTATGGTGGTGGTGTGTGGTGGTGTTATATTTCACTCCTAAAACACTATACTGTATGTTTTATATTTTAATTTTATCTATTTTAAAAAACCATTATTACAAGTTTTCTCCTGGTAGGTATAGTTTGAGTACCTTTGTTATGTCACCTTTGTTTAGCCCTGACTTCCATTTATACGCCTCTATCATATCGCCCCTCACTCTACGTCTCTCGAGGGAGTGCAAATTAAGATACTTTAACCTAGTGTCTCTGTACTCAAGGTTCATAATACCCATATTTAACTTTGTCACCTTCTGAATGCTGTCTAGGTAATCAGAGTCCATTCTATAGTACGGGTCAGAGTCCATTCTATAGTACGGGGACCAAACTGAACCGTAGAGTCCAAGTGTATTAGCAATCATAGAAAGTTTATAAAAGTAAAAAAAAAGTAATCATTTTTTATTCGTTTGATAATATTAGTAAAGAAATTATTTAAGAATTTTATTACTTTTTAACAGATTTACTATTATTTTTTTATTTACGAATTTATTAAAGTTAATTTGTATATTTGTGTAGGAATTAATTTGAGTTTTTATTTGTGTTTCTATGATGGTGAAGTGTGTGTGTGTGTGTGTGTGTGAGTGTGTGTGTGTGTGTGTGTGTGTGTGTGTGTGTAGTGATAGGAGGTAGTCAGGTGTACTATCTTATCTCACCTTCCCACCACCACTGATAACGCTAATCATTCACCACACCACTACTCTCTCTCTCTCTCTCTCTCTCTCTCTCGTTCTTTAATATATTACTTTATTAAATATAAGATATTTTATTAGCTACAAGTTATTAAATACGATTAATTATTGTTTTTAATATATACAAGAAGAAATAACTTAAAGAAATTAAATACTCACGATAGTTTTGGTAACGTCTATGTAACCCGGATGGTCGAGCCGCCATTACCACAAGCTAATGTAAACAAGAGGAATAAATCTTCTTAAAATAACATATCAGCAAAAGGCAAATGACTAAACAATTTATAGACGGGAAAGAAGAATAAAAACAACATAAATCTAATAAAGAGAGAGAGAGAGAGAAGGGAGAGAAAGACAATAAACGAAGGAGGAAGGAGTGTGTGGGGGGAGGAAGGGAGACGCGTGCCTCAGCATTCACCAAGACGCTCACACTCCTCCAGGCATTCACGCCAGTTGAGGATTACAAACTGTACACGCTCTGGGGGACACGCGGCTCTGGGGGACACGCGGCTCTGGGGGACACGCGGCTCTGGGGACACGCGGCTCTGGGGGACACGCGGCTCTGGGGGACACGCGGCTCTGGGGGACACGCGGCTCTGGGGACACGCGGCTCTGGGGGGACACGCGGCTCCTCTGGGGGACACGCGGCTCTGGGGGACACGCGGCTCTGGGGACACGGCGCTCCTCTGGGGGACACGGGGCTCTGGGGGACACGGGGCTCTGGGTACCACTGTCATGTCATACAGTCATGTCATACACCAGTCATGTCATACACCAGTCATGTCATACACCACTGTCATATCATACATAAACGAGGTTAAAAAAACACATTTGTCAAGTTCCCACGTAGAACAGGATCAATAAATACCCACTACCCCTTTGACAACGAAATTACCTTATGACGTCATGCGTAATTCATTAAAAAAAAAAGATCACGTGAAAAGTTTCCATGAATTACGGAATCAATAAAGAGCGCGCGACCCCCCACCACCGCCAGCTGACTCCGGGACAAAGAAAACGAACCTTTATATCAACGACTCTCCAATCTCAGTCACCAGGATCGATATCAGCCGTTGTTAGCACCAAGCTGGAACACCTACCCCTCCTTCCGCACCCCTCCATCCCCTTCCGCACCCCTCCGTCCCTTCCGCACCCTCCGTCCCCTTCCGCACCCCTCAGTCCCTTCCGCACCCCTCAGTCCCCTTCCGCACCCCTCCGTCCCCTTCCGCACCCCTCCATCCCCTTCCGCACCCCTCCGTCCCTCTCCACACCTCTCCTATCTCTCTCCGTCCCACTCCGTCCTTCTCCGTCCCCTTCGTCCTCCTTCGTCCCCTCCTCACCTCTCCGTTCCTCTCTGTCCCCCTCCTCACCCCTCCTCCCCTCTTCAATCCCCTCCCTACCTCCCTCCGTCTCTCTCCTCCCCGCCCCGCCCCTCCGACCACAAATGTGAGGGGAGGGGGAGGAAGAATGGTGAGGATGAGGGGAAGGAGGGGTAGGGAGGGAGAGAAAGGGCTTAACATCGCTCTATTATGGAGTTAGAAGAGGGGAGGGAAGGTGAGGGAGAGAGGGGAGGGAAAGTGAGGGGGGGAGGGAAGGTGAGGGAGGGAGGGGAGGGAGGTGAGGGAGAGAGAATACTGTACAACCCGTTATTATAATTCAGGTTAGGTGTTAAATGGGTACATATTATCCCAGTATATACATCACCTGAAGTATAACATGTGTCTCTGTTAAAGATAGTGAAGTATACTAAGAAATATATCCATCGTTAGACCTAAAAACACACTGAGTATGTCCTTTTTTATCAGTATAAGATAAGTTAACAATATAGTCTCTCATTTAATAGCTTGGTGGTGGTGGTGGTGTACGTGGCGGGAAATCTTAGTCATCCTCTAAGTGTCACGCGGAGGATGACGTAGGCTAGATCTTGACTTAATACACGAGGGTTAGGTCACCACACTATCTCTCCCCCCTCCTCATTGCTGCTCACCCACATTATATTATTATTTATGTGACATTTTACTCATTATCTGGACAGAATTCTTTACTTCAGTCACGTATCAGAGCCCCCTGGTGAGATTATTTAGAAGCAACGGAACCGAAGTCAAATATAGGCCTAAAGTAAAATGCTAATTATTCTCTTAAAACTGTTCTAAATATAAATATAATACAAACAAAGGGAAGGGGAAGAGGAGGGGGAAGGGGAAGGGGAAGAGGTCAGTAATGGGTGGCATTATGGTAGCAGCTGTTCCTTCTTCCCGTCTGCACAATAAGTCAGTGATTTTTCCCCTCATTATCTGTGTTGTACAGCTTCCTTGGCCTGCCGGAGTCTCTGGGGGTGTCGTCGTCGTGGTTCTTGTCTCCCCCTCCCCCTCCTCTTCCCTCTCCCCTCCTCTTCCCTCTCCCCTTCCCTTCCCTCTCCCTCGTCTCTCATCTTCATAATTCTAGGAGAGGGGAGGGGGAAGGAGGAGGAGGGAAAGGGTGGCAGGTATATAAATCAAACTGTGGTAACTCCTGTGTCCCTCCCCACCATCGTGTACTCCACTCTCAGTAGCGTGACAACATCTGCAGGTGGTGGTCCCTACTAATGACGTTCTTGAGCTGGGAATCATTAACCACACAGAGCTAAAATCAGTCTCTCTTTTAAGCTAGAATAGAAAATAAAGCTAATAAAGCAAAACAAGCTAAATGGGGTATATTACAGCTAAACGTGAATTTTAGCTTAATTTAACTAGCACAAACACAAAAATACGCTAAGTTGACGCCGTAAAATCCGACAGACTTACTACACATACGCCCTCACTGATCCTCAACCTGAATGCTATATGTTCTCATTTGGTGAAGGGGAATAAAGAGAAGAAAAAAATATCAATAATATGGGGCAGATGTTCCTGTGTGTGTGTGGTGATGGGTAGGTAGAGAGAGGAAGGGGGCGCTCACATTGTACCCCCTACCTAACTACCCCCACACGGAAGCTTACAATATAACTTTATATAATCTATTATCACAATACAAAATCTATTTCACGACTTTGATCAATAGACTCAAATATAGATCATAAGGATAATATATTGACTTTACTATTAAAACATTATATTATTATTTTCTATGCAACGGGAGGGGGGAGGAGGGGGGGGAGGGGGAGGGATGGGGGGAGGGAGGGGGATGAGGGAGTGGTAGTTGCATATAGATCAATATTTTTCATTAAATGCAAGAGATTAGGAGATAAGGGTCACGTGCTGGGACATATGTGGATATTCTCAGCCATATACGTCACGCCCACACATGACGCCCACACACATGACGTCCACACATGACGTCCACACATGACGCCCACACATGACGCCCACACATGACGCCCACACATGCACTTATAATATTGCAAAGACAAACGTATTATATTATATTACATACAGTACATACATACAAACATACATACATACATACATACATAAATACAGTCACATAATTTATACCTCGGGATTATACACACACATGGATACCTTACATATACACTCACATATAAATAATACATATACATCCAGAGTAACACACATACACCAAAAAGTAACCCTGAAAAACCCATCAGGTGTTGATGTGAGAGGGACATTATTGCCCAGGTAGAACCAATTAATTGTAAACGATCTCACGTATAATAATTCTTCTTTCCCTATGTTAATTAATCACTATATCTTCCTCTAATGATATATAATTAAGGTACAATAATTAAGGTATTTTTTGTTTAATTGTACAGTAATTTCTGATGCTCGTTCACTATTTATCGTAGCGTTGAAATTTTAGTCTGATGTGGTCGTGTTTTTTTTTACATTTCTCTCTGTGTTGACGTGAGGCCTTTTGTATATGTTTGATGGATGTATATATTTTGTTTTGGTATGTTTTTTTTTGTATTATCGGGTGTTTTTGTATTGTATTTTAGTGTTTGGATTGTTGTGTATTCATGAGATATTGACTTTGGTTTATAGTGGATGTTTTAAGTTCTTCTATAAAGGTCTGTTTGGGTTTTATTCTACTAAATGGTTAACGTAAAAGTATCGTTCTGTTGGTTTAAGTTAGTTTAGGTTTAAGTTACGTATTTTCTTAAGTATTTAGTGCTCCCGTAGCTTTATCCTCGGTTAAAGAATGTGGTGGAAGCTTACGATATTAGGGACGCTCTAGCTAAAAGGTACGAAATATCACCAACAACGAGTATTTTAGTTAATTGTTTGAGTTCGTAGTGTCATTAGTGTCATTAGTAAGTTATTAACAAAATCATGTATTCGTCTCTTATAACGTAACACATCGCTTCGATAATTAAGGTCATTAAAAGCGTATTGTACAGTAGCTTAGTTAATATAGAACTCATCAACAAACACAGGTACACAGGTACATCCATCTAATAGCACAGTGGTGGGTGATGGTGTAGTGAGGAGTGGAGATTAATTGACACGTCCCTATTATCTCTCACAGCCCAGCCCCTCGGTGTAGTGTGAACCAACACCTGTGACCTGTGACCTGTGACCTACCTCTCTTCCCTTGTTTATCATTAACTATTTACACACGTCATTTAGAATCGATGCCATGACCTGTATTACTTGACAATCTTATAATAAACAGTATGTGAATTAGTTTATAATTGGTATATTTTTGTTTTTGTTTTGATTGAGTTTGTTTCCACAGATGTGAGCGTAATATTGTGGAATCATCTCTTCGTTATGTCAATTTCAATGAGACTAACGATAATCAATGTGCAGTTTTACCTCATAGTGCTAATAGGATAGAGTGATTGGGACATGTATATTCTGTATATTATGTATTATAACTTACACTAGTGTTTTCCAATCGTTATCAGTATTATCGTCTCGTAAACTAAGGGCAGGCACTTCTTAACTCCGAGATGTAGCCTTTAGTATTATAACACCGTCAGTTAACACCAGATGGCCCCAGGGAACAGGTTGTCATGGACAGTAAAATGATTATCACCACAGATATCGTTCAGGTTTCGCTTCTGTGTGTGTGATAGGGTTTAAGGATGATGCTGGTGATAGGTGATAGCCATGCTGGTGATATTGTAGTCTTTGGTGGTGTGTGAAGGTGACGGTGTATATGCTGGTGACCGATGCTGGTAGTGGTGAGTTGGTGACCAGTGTGTGTGTGTGTGTGTGTGTGTGTGTGTGTGACAAGCGAGGATTAACCCATGGATACTATTATCACACGAGGAGGATAAATAATAAACAAAACACAACCATCTATTTCCTATAACAAAAGAAGATAAAGAAATGTAACCTAACTTAACCTAACCAAACATAATCTAACCTAACCTAAAGAATCTCCGTTAGGTTGAGTTAGGTTAAGTAATTGGGTTAGGTTAGTGTATTAGATATTTTTATGTCTTGTTAGATGGTGTATAGTATTTTCAGTCATTCATTTAATACTTTTATCCAATTGAAAGTTTATGTTGTTATACTTTGGATATACGTGAGGGAGAGTTAAGTGTGGAGGGGCCTGGTCGGTGGAGTATACTTTAGTAAGGTGTATATTGGGTGTAAGAGTGTGGAGTATACTTAACTGGGGGTATAACAGAGGGGCCTGGTCAGTGGGGTATACCCGAGTGTGGAGGCAGGAGGTACAGACACTCATTTCATCGATTAGGACTCATAAACCCTAATTACTAGCTGGGTATAGTGGATGTGTTGCTAGTTAAGAGCTTCCTCCCTCTCTCTCTCTCTCACTCACTCTTATTCTCACTCGCTCCCTCTCACTCTCCCTCCTTCCTTACCCTTCATCCCGTCCCTCCCTCTCCCTTCCTCATCCCCCCCCCCACCCTGCCCCTCCCTCACCCTCCACCCTGCCCTCACCTCCCACACTGCACCTCCTCCTCCCACACACAGCTCACTCACTCCTAACCCCTAATGCTTCTCACCACCCCCCTCCACCCTTCTCCTCCCGACCCTCCCTCCCCCCTCGTCACCTCACTACCCCTCACCCCACATGCCGTCACCAGCCGACTCCTCCCCTCACCACCTCAACACACACTGGAGATCCGTTTGCTCTGGGCGTGGTTGGATTGGTTCCTGTGAGCCTGTTGATGCCTGTGACAAACTCAGTCACATGAGAGATTAAAATAGGATTCGATTCTCCTTTATTTTTACTTATTTACTTATAATTTGTTTTCGTTGTTTACTTTTTGAAAGTGTTTAAGAAATATTGTCTTTAACACTGCAGGTATTTGATTAATGAGTAATTATTGAAGACTATGTTAATATAATATGTCTACGAGTTTGTAGTCGTGAGAATATGTGTAGTTTAATATGTTTGCTATTATTTAAGACGTTTCAATATAAATCAAGGCTTTTAGACCATATCTCGATCTATCTACACAACATTGAAATAAACTAATAGGAACTAAACATTCTATAATGTATTCCAAAGAGGATTTAAGACTAGGGTACTGAATCCCCTATAGTGAATCCTCTCAACCGTCCAGCTGAGCATCATAAACACACCCGGATCTTCTCTCACGTTACTCTCAACACCACACTCCCGTAACCCAACACCTTATACTGAGCTTCCTTATAAACTGTATCTCGTTTATATATAGTCCAGTAAAGTTTGAACCAGTATATGGATAACAGACACTAAAATTCACCGCGAGTTTAAACACAATTTGCATTAGAAAGTTACAAGGATCAGAGATATAGTTAGTGAAATTAGGTTGAGTCATTTTTTCTTCAATTAAAACTGATAAATCGTAATTAATTGTTGAGATAAATAGTTTAAAATTCACGGTTGTACTTCTCTCCCTTGCTTGACGTGAGGGACAGTGAGGGAAGGATGAGGGACAGTGAGGGAAGGATGAGGGACAGTGAGGGAAGGATGAGGGACAGTGAGTGAAGGATGAGGGACAGTGAGGGAAGGATGAGGGACAGTGAGGGTAGGATGAGGGACAGTGAGTGAGGGACACACAGAGGTAGATAGTGAGGGAGAGGGAGAGAGAGGGGGGTGAAGGACGGGAGGAGGGGGGGAGAGAGGGAGGGATGCGAAGGGTCTTGTTACGTTGCCGAGAGGAAAGGGGAGAGAGGGGGGAGAGAGGGGAGGGAGGGGGAGAGAGAGGGGGGTGAAATGTGAGGTGGAGGATGAGATGATAAATATTAACAAAAATATTAACATTTCACGCCATATTGTATCATATTTCCCAATGGTTATAAATGTATGGTGTGAACGTATGTCACAACACCCCGAGACACATCAAAACAATGGGGGTACTGAGTGGTGGTGAATGTGACACACGCGAGGGCAACACCGCAGGACTTAAATGAGTGAACTGTGCAGGACTTCGGGGGTACAACCTCACTCCTCCCACACACACACACATCAATAAAAAAAACCTCAGATTACTTCTCCTATTTATATATCTCTACTATCTCCACCCCTTTATCTCTCTGGTATAATGATCTCGTCTCTTGTTATCTCTCTCACGTATAATCCTTGCCTCTTATTATACCATCACCATCATCATCATCGTCATCATCATCGTCATCATCCTCATCATCGTCATCATCATCGTCATCGTCATCGTCATCGTCATCCTCATCATCATCATCATCGTCATCATCATCGTCATCATCCTCGTATAATTTTGTGAGCATTATATCAGCTTCGTGACATCTGGTGCTTAAGGATCACTGCTTTTGTTTTGTTTACTTGATTGTGTTTGTTTACCGTCTGTGGCATTTCTTAACCTTGTCACACTTCACTGTCTTGGCTGATAATATTTGCTGCTTTAGAGGGATACTTTGGTTATATTTGTTTAAATGTTTTGTTAAAGTTCTATGTAGAGTTGGTATAAATTTAATGGTGAAATATTTTACACTCGTTTCCCTATGAATTTTATGTAAACAAATACCAAGTAAAAATTAAAAAAAAAGGGCAATTAAATCCATTTATTATAATTACTTATTGTTAGTTAATTATAATATTTCACAGATTTTACGTATAAGTTAAACCTTTCGTAATTTCTGCATCGTGATTCATATAAAATCTGTTCCAAAATTATAACCTTTTTAGATAATCAAAAATAAAGTCTTCTGAAACCCCGGAGAGGAGAGGTAAACGTAAAAGTGTGTAAGGAAAGACAATATGACTAAAAATACTATAAAACACTTTGTAAATTTATAACTAAAATAGCAATACCATAAATGAAATCACATAATTTATCTTTATTTTATGATTTACGTAAAATATCCAGATTACTCACTGACTTCATCTGGTTGTGATTGTATGAGTGTATGAAATGATTTAATGGTGTTTGGTTGTGAAGATATACAGGAGGTTGATGAAGTATCCAGAGAGATGTTGGATATGTATACAAGTGAGAGATTGTAGGGAAGTATACATACAGTGAAAGAAAGAAGGCACACGACACTGAGAGGGTTCTGAGGATGAAAGAAATCGATAGAAGGGTGTATGAATGAAGGCATATAATACACTAAGAGAGTTCTAAGGATGAAAGAAATCGATAGAAGGGTGTATGAATGAAGCCATACAATGAGAGGGATTATGTGAATAGAATTATACAATGGGCAGGCGTGTGTCAGAGGTTGTATAGAAGATATTAGCGCGGGGCTGGGTAGGGCAGGGTGGCTGGCTGACTCCGCTGTGGTTTCCTTGCTACCGCTTAGTTAAAATCTTCACTCCCGCTCACTGACATTCCTCCCCACTCTACTCCTTCCTGTGTCATTATCAGTTCGTTTTAGGTGTGTAGATACTTGTAGGTGTATTATGGGAGGTAAGTAATACCTTTTGGGGAATATTAAAGTAAATAATAAAGGAGTTTGAAGGGATAAAGAAGTATATTGTGTTGTCGTCTGGTTAGTGGGTGATGTAGGAAGGAATTATGTTGTTTTATGAAGTAAAATAACATAAAAAACAAAGCACAATTGGATAATAAACTCGAGTTAGTTAAGGGTAAGCGGCAACTGGAGGCACACTGCCACATCCGTTGGCATTCTCGTTGCCACTCGTCTCCAGGGAGTTATTTTGCTCCAATATGTCCACTAACTCCTACCATCCCCCTCCATCACCGTTACCATTGCAGTATACGCAGCCTGTGTACGTATTGTAAACGGCACGCGAACCTCCAAGTGTGAGCGTAGTACCAATTAGCGACGGTTATGGCGGGTGTCCCGTTTATCGATCGCCACACTGACCATCTGCGTTTGAACGACTCCACGTCACCAGCGGCGGCGGCGATGTGACGTGTTGTGGCGAACCATCACAGCATTTTTCCGTCTTTTAAATACTTCATACAGCGTCACCTTTATATAATTTAGTCCATAATAGACCATAGGATAAGTTTTACCTGTTGATGAACTCTCCTCAGTGTTCAGTGAGTGTTTAGTGTGAAGGAACACACAGTAGAACCCATTTAACTGTGTCGCTGTGGAGTACCTGGGAAGACCGACTCGTGCTACGATAATATACATAATATACATAATATACATTCAACACATTTATATACATTTCACATATTGTATGATAAACACAGTGTTGATTAGCTGTACCTGTTGCTATGTGGTAATACAGGTGAATGTTTGATTAGTAATTAGTTCTCGGAAACATTGTTGTAATGTTTACGTCAGCTTAAGATGAGGCGCCCTATATTGACCTGATAATTAAACCTCATATGGTTACCTATAGGGGATACGTTAAGTTACGTTACCTTACCTTACGTTGAGTATTAGGTTGAGTTACGTTACGGTAGGTTAAATTAGGTTGGGTTAAGTTAGGTTAGAGTGGTTTAAGTTAGATTGGGTTAAGTTAGATTAAGTTAAGATAGAGTGTTTAATCAATAGGTGAAATAAACGGAGGGGGGTTAATCTTCACGTGACTCCTCTTATCTAGCAGTCAATGTGTAGTGGTGGCTCTGAGTCTCTACATTATGAAGAAATACCACATTATCCAACACCTAGCTTGTGCTCCCTTATTACTGTGTGTGTGTGTGTGTGTGTGTGTGTGTGTGTGTGTGTGTGTGTGTGTGTGAAACAGCTGATGATAGTAACCTGTTTTTAATTAATGTACAGGTGTCATGAAGAGAGAGAGAGAGAGAGAGAGAGAGTATGATAAACAAGATGTCATTGTAATACAGGATATAAATATTATCATATATCTCGTTTCCGGTGGACACATACACACACGCAGAAATAGCAGACAGAGGGTATAGTACAGCAGACAGACTCCCTGTAACACGCAGCAAACAGCAGTACGGGAACTTCAGGTTCAGAGCGCGGCCAGGGTGTCTGATTACCTCAGATAAGATTAGATACTAAGCTGGCCAAGAGGACCTCAGAGGTACAAGTTCCTAACCTAACTTAACTTAACCTAACGATCTGGAAATAATATACATGAACTTAACGCATAGGATTAGTGTGATACCGTGATACATCGATGGAGTGCAGAGGTACAGATCCCTCAAGTGGAGAGAGAGAGAGAGAGAGAGAGAGAGAGAGAGAGAGAGAGAGAGAGAGAGGTAACGTTGGATTCTAGGCTCACAGTCTGACATGCGTTGATATCGCTTGTGATATACTCTGTCTGTATGTCTGTCTGTCTGTCTATGTGTCTGATCTGTCTGTCTGTATATGTGTCTGATCTGTCTGTCTATATGTCTGTATGTCTGTCTGTATGTCTGTCTGTCTGTCTGTCTATATGTCTGTATGTCTGTCTGTCTATATGTCTGTATGTCTGTCTGTCTGTTTACATCCCAAATGAGTCACTTAAGTGTATATCCTCCCCTTGAATACATGCAGGAAGACCTCTTATAAGTGATGACGGACGGTGATACATTCTTATATTAATATGTATCTTTTATTTACGGAATTAGTGAAGAAATTCTTAACTTTTTGAGTACGGTGATGTGGTCTTTTAAGTCATCAAGTCATCGTACTCAAGGGGTTAAGTCATCGTGCTCAAGGGGTTAGGTCATCGTACTCAAGGGGTTAAGTCATCGTACTCAAGGGGTTAAGTCATCGTACTCAAGGGGTTAAGTCATCTTGCTCAAGGGGTTAAGTCATCGTACTCAAGGGGTTAAGTCATCTTGCTCAAGGGGTTAAGTCATCGTACTCAAGGGGTTAAGTCATCGTACTCAAGGGGTTAAGTCATCGTACTCAAGGGGTTAAGTCATCGTACTCAAGGGGTTAAGTCATCACTATATTATTCCTACTACAACACAATATGGACCTGTGTTTCCTCTCAGTGTATAAAATTATCGTTTACATAACACATACAAACCCACAAGACAAACCTGGTTTAATCGTCTTTGGTTTAATATCCCACGTCACTCACTGCTCTCGTGATCTGTAACTAAACCAACCTTGTCATGGGAAGTCGGTTTATCTTACACACAGGCTGTTATATCCGGCTCTGGCAGATAAATAAAAAGAACACCAACCGGATCTGTAGCCACTGTCAATAAAATGAGGTTACGTTACGTTACGTTACGTTACGTTACGTTACGTTACGTTACGTTAGGCGAATTATGCTGGGTGGGAGAGGGATTTTGAGGTAATCCCAACTTTTCCAACAAAGACACGTGTCAAATATCCACCTAAGAATATTTGTATTATTTATGACTATTACTTATTATTAAAAAATAAATACCAATTGTTATTTACTATAGTTACGGAGAATAAGTGTTATGACTTGTACCACATGACAAAAGTCGCCTTATTTAGTGCCTGAACCTGTAATAGGGTGGGAGGGGTATAGTGTTATAACGCATTACACTATAGTCAGGTTAATTACGTACTGCCTATGTGTTCTGTGGTGTAATGTGTCATCAGGTGAATCTCTCCGTGTTGTTTGTGAGATCTTATTGACAACAAATAATTTATTGAGTAATTTCAATGCTCTTTTCTTTGATTATTATCTAGAATATATTCAAATTCCTTAGATACTTTTGTCTTATTTAGGTAACTCCCCGCGCCAGTTACTGTGTGTTTATGTGTGAGACCAAAATAAACCGCAGGTCCCTTCACAGTTTACAAAAGGTAAACAATTTAGTATACTTGAAGAGCAGAAAGAGCGATTATTTAGAATGGAAACCCGTCCAGATGGGAGTCGGCACAGATATAGCACGTGGCAGAGGTGCCAAGTGATGCCTTTCATCATGTCATTAAACACCACATTCCCGCGTTCAGGTGTGACGTCATATGTTCCACCTGGCGTTATGTTATCATTCAGGATGATAGAGAGGATAAAATAGAATAAGTGGCAGGGATTAATGCACAGTATGGAGAGCCAGATGGCGCTGTGTGGCATCTTAACGCGGCAAGAGACCTCGACGCCTAAGTTTGGATCAATAGCAGGCAGGCGAACGCGCTCAGTCTGCGATGGTAAAGAAGAGTGGGTGGACGTGAGGCATTAGCCGGGGCTCTTCTGTTCTTGGGGTAAATATATTCCCTCCGAGGACCATTTTGTGTTAATAACGCGACATAGCGGTGGTAGTGATGTATTTAGTGACCTAATGTGTGGAAGTGGTGGTAGTAACCCAGGATGCCTCCAACAGGGGACATTTATTTGGGTTGCATTGAAGTCCTTGCTCGTCCGCCTCGCCCCAGGCTAAACCGAAACCTGCACAAGGGGAAGAAAGTAAGACGAAGGTTGTTTTTAAAGTCCACCTGGCGACGAAATACCTGTTGAGGTGTGCCAATAAGTGCAAAGGAAAGATAGGGAGTGTGTGGTGGAGGTGTGAGGAAGGGAGGGCTGGCGAGTATTTATAGCCGAGGTGGTGGTGGTGAGTGCCTTGGCTAGTGGTGTGGTGTGGCCGCCGCCCTGTAACACCACCACCACCGCCGCGCAGTGCCACACCGCGCCAGGTTCAAACTCCTTCTCCCGCACCCACCTCATTCTCACACACTCATCCACACGTGATAAATCGATCTACTAACCATATGTAAGTCCACAGTGGCCTCCGAGGTTATGTTTATGTGACCAAAAGTTCCCACCCCCTGAATAGATTAATTTATCCTGCAACTAAGTGAATAATTGTCAACGTGTCAAAACAAGAAGTGTATTAATATCCACCAGCCAAGTCAATGTTCCTTTATCTGGGGACAAACAGTGTAAGAATGTTTATAATTACCCATCAGATATATAAATCTCTTCCTAGCTTCATATAAACGCATTTCAAAGTAATAATCTCGAATCAGAAGAATTTATTAACATAATGAGTATTGAGCAATGGGTTTTATGTGTGTTGCCCATGCAGTATTGCCAACATTACCTCCATAACATACCCTAGCGATCTGTTGGATGATAAGGTGATAGAGGACGTCATGTGCCGTAAACCAGCCGGGTGACTTAACAGGATATTCATACCTTTGCGAAGACGAATAAGTAATGTTATTTTTAGTGATGACTCTATATAAACTTTAATTAATATTCATGTCAAGTGAACTTACCAAATGTTTAGTTTGTGTTTCACTCACGAGAAATTTTTATGTAGAAGTCGATGTTTTGGGTGATTCTTTTTTGCGTTGTGTATTTGATAGAAGTCGATGTTTGATTATTTTATGTTCTGTTATTCTTTAATATTTTTTTTTACTTTGATTTCGTCATGTTTTTCCTCGTTCATGATGTGTTTTTTTTTATATTTGGTTCGTATGGTGTTTGTGATTATGGGATGCTTGTTAAATGTTTGGATTTCCCGGGGATATATCGTTCTTGTGTGGTATTAAGATCAAATGTCGAGTGTCTCTTGATGTCATTCTAGCGAGCATCCTTCAAACTATCTCTGTCTACTGACGGATGGACCCCCCACGTCCTCCCTTATCTATTCAAGGATAAACCTCTCCCATCCTCCCTCTCCCCTCCACGCCCCACTCAAGTATAGACGCCCCGTACCCCCACTCAAGTATAGACGCCCCGTACCCCCACTCAAGTATAGACGCTCCCTCTCCTCTCCCCACTCAAGTATAGACACCCCTCTCCCCTTCCCACTCATGCATAGACGTCTCCCTCTCCTCACCATTCTCCGTCAGGAATTTACTGATAGTGAACACATTATATATAGAGATTTTTCTCGTGTAATTTTATGTCAGTTTGTTTGTTTCTTGGTGTTTGTTTTCGTTTGTTTCTTGATGTTTGTTTTAGTGTTTCATAAAGTTTGTTATTTGTTTGTTTAGTGTTTGTTTTTGTTTGTTTCTTGATGTTTGTTACTTTGTGTGATTGTTTTATGTGATGTTTTTCATGTATGGTCGATTTCGTTTGTTTGTTTGCTTTTACGTGAAGTTGTTGGTGTATTATGTAATGCTTCAGTGTTTTACTGTTTGTTTCATTTTCGATTTTTTTTTTGTAGTTTCAGCTGTTTTTCTTGATTTTTTGTGCCACTGTTTTGAATTTTAGATAGTATTGAATATTCATCCATGTATGTGTTCTAATTGGTGTATTCTAATAACTGGGCTTCGACAATTTTAATGCAATTTTGAGGTTTGATTAGTTATCCCTGCATTTTCTTTAATTGTACTAATTTTTACGTTTTCTTTGAATTGGTTTTTACTTTATTCAGTAATTATTACCAAAATTAATAAACACCTCAGTCATTGTGTATCAAGTTTGTATTTTATATTGAGTTATTGCTGTGGAAATGTCGGTGAAAAAGGTAAAATATCCTGTTTGAAACGTCGGAAATTCTGTAAAATGTATTGACTGCGATGATAAGTTCCTACCGATGCTTAGTTATGATATTTAACGCACAAACCTTGGAATATTATTATTTTAACCCGAAAGCCATTAAGCAGATTGAATAATGTATATAAATATTAAATAAGGTATAGTTGATTTGTATAGAGTAGACGGTCTGGAATCTTTAGGGTGATCAATACATTACATACGGGTTAGAGTGTGTGTGTGTGTGTGGAGATTTCAATGCCATATTAGGATTAAAAATATTATAAACGGGGTGATTAAATTTATTATTATTATTTTTAAATGAGATGTTAATATTTAATGGTTATTCCTATTATTATTATTATTATTATTATTATTATTATTATTATTATTATTATTATTATTATTATATATTTGCTTTACCTTAAATAGTTTACTTTACGTTTTAAAACTCTTGACAAACGCGGGAGTTTAAATATTAATCTCAAGTTCAATTAACACACACACACACACACACACACACACACGTATTGCAGCAGCCCATAAAAGGTACAGTGTAAAAAAATAACTTATATGGAAACTTCAGTGTTGTAAATAAGGTGTGTAGCAGGTGTAGTGTAGCAGAGAAGCTCAGGTGTGTGAGGTGTGGGGGGTGGAGTGAGGGGCGTTGTCTCGTGGGTGAGGGGGGACCTGTGTTACGTGAATCAATATCTGAGTGTCGCTCCTCCTCCTCACTCCTGGGTCAACAACACTCCTGGGTCCTCAACCTCCTTGACCTCCTCCAACACTCCTGGGTCTTCCTCCAACACTCCACTCCAACACCTGACCCCTCCAACACTCCTGGGCTCTCCTCCAACACTCCTTGACCTCCCTCCCACTCCGGTCTTCCTCCAGCACTCCTTGCCTCCTCCAACACTCCGGCTACTCCAACACTCCTGGTCTCTTGCGACTTCTGGAAATAATTAATGCCATTTAATATACTGTGTGTGTGTGTGTGTGTGTGTGTGTGTGTGTGTGTGTGTGTGTGTGTGTGTGTGTGTGTGTGTGTGTGCCATTTCGTGTCAACCTCATTTCAGACGCTTGTGAGATAGATCCCTCCCTCCCCTCCCTCCCTCCCTCCCTCCCTCCCTCCCTCCCTCCCTCCCTCCCCCTCCCTCCCTCCCTCCCCCCTCCCTCACCTCCTCCCCCTCCCTCTCCCTCTCTCCTCTCTAACGGTAACAAAACTTCCTCACCTGTTATCACCATGGACTAATAAGATAAGGTAAAACGCAATTTGACACCTGGGTGATTCTCTCTCTCTCTCATAAGAAGTCGTTTAGGTATCTCGTAATTGTTAAACAGGTAGTGTAAACATGACCTACACACACACACACACACACACACACACACACACACACACACACACACACACCGTCAGTGAACTATATAAAGTTAATTTTAATTTTGTATAACAATCTTAAGACTCCTACCCCCCTCCCCCGCCTTATGGAGACTAATATACCTCCTGAGTCTTCCTGGAGCCTCATGAACACCGAGACTACGTGGAGGCTGATGCATGGTAGACTCTGGGTATTGTGGATTATGTAAACAGTGCATGACGAGTTGATTATGTAGAGGCAATCTGTTTGGTGGCTCACGGGGTCTTGTGTGTGTGTCTGTCTACTTCTGGGGTCTTATCAGGGGTGTCTGTCTGTCTGTCTGTATGTCTGTCTGCTTCTGGGGTCTTATCAGGGGTGTCTGTCTGTCTGTCTGTATGTCTGTCTGCTTCTGGGGTCTTATCAGGGGTGTCTGTCTGCTTCTGGGGTCTTATCACGGGTCACTCTGTTTACATGTTTGTCTGTCTGCTTTTGGGGGTCTTATCAAGGGTGTCTCTGTCTGTCTGTCTGTCTGTCTTAAACATCAACCAAAGCTCTGTAACAGATTGTCTCCTGCATTAACCCGTATAAGGAATCTATGTACCGAAAGAGGAGACTCTCGTAGTGTTAGAGAACTGTAAATAATGGTTTTGGTTTCAGTCTTTTCCAGGTTTTCGCCATCTCAGCCCAGTAGAAACCATGAAATGTTTATTATGGTTTTTTTTTCAGGTTTCAGGTTTTTATTAGTCAAATGAATGTCTAAAATTGTTGTGTTTTTTTTTCTTTCAGGTTTTAGCCGCTTTAGACCATAGTGTAGTCAAATGAATGTCTAAAATGGTTGTGGGTTTTTTCTTTCAGGTTTTAGCCGCTTTAGACCATAGTGTAGTCAAATGAATGTTTAAAATGGTTGTGGTTTTTTCTTTCAGGTTTTAGCCTCTTTAGACCATAGTGTAGTCAAATGAATGTCTAATATGGTTGTGGTTAAGTTACTAAGAGCTAGCTAGCCTCTTCCTCCTCCCCCTTCTTCTTCGCCTTCTTCAATTATATCAGTAGTACCAGATAAATGCTTACAGTGGCTGTGGTTCTCTTGCAGGTGCTAACACACTCTAGTCTCTGATGGTGGTGGGTCGTTTAACCTTCCTTCAGAACTAACTTTCACCAGCTTCATCACGTCTCTACAACAAACCAAAACTTCGACTTCATTTTATATTATTTTTTCGTTCATGATCTAAAAAAAAAAAAAACACCTTCCGAGGGCTACAGTATACGTCACCATGCGTGCTAAACAGAGCATGAAGGGACAGCAACAACAAGACAAGACCAGTGGTAAGGTTATAGCTAAGACCAACAGTAGGAGTAAGAAACAGTCGTCACTTAGAGCCCTCCTGAAGAACGGTCTTGCTGAACATGTCGCCAAGGAGAAAGACAAGACCGAGGAGAAGGAAATAGCCGCCCAAAACACCAACACAGAAAATGAGGAAATTACTCAGACTACCAATGTTGCCAAGACTAAAGCGACCAGTGTGAATTCTAGTCAAGAGAAGGAGAAACTGTCGGAGAAAATTACAATAACTTCCAACACAGGGAAGGGGAAAATCACGGCTATCAACACGGCAAACTCCAGCCCAGCGAAGACCAGTAAATCTTCTGATAAAATCGTCATCTCTTCCAATTTGGTTAAGGAAAAGGTGACCCCAGTGTCGTCCCCCTCTAAGAACAAGGCGGCGGTGGAGGGGGAGGAGGATGAAGAGGAACAAGTTGGCGAAACGTCGAGTCCAGGGAAAGTAACCAAGAAGAAGAGAATAAAGAAGACAACACCCACGAAGAAAGACACACAAGCGCAGGCCAAACAAGCCAAGAAAACAGCAGGAGGAGAAAGCCCAAAGAAGACCGCAACTCAGGCTAGTAAAAGGAAACCTAAGGCCAGTAACAAGGTGGTTGATACATCCGATAAAGAGAATGCAGAGAAGACACAGGAAGGTGAGGGCGACCAGTTAGGGGCGAAGGATAAACCAGAGGATGACCCGAGTGACGAGAGCACCGACGAGTCTGAAGGTGGGATGGAGATCGATATTGAGGACCTGAGTGGTGAAGACTCCTCAGACAGTAAAGACTCCGACAAGGATTCTAAAGACCCCAACGAAGAGCATATTATAGTTCTTAAACAACATGAATCAGATTTAGATGAGAATAATAAACGTAAAAGGTTTAAGTGTGGTATATGTGGTAAACTGTCCTCAGCCAAGGCCGATCTTCTGAAGCACGTCCGCATCCACACCGGCGAGAGGCCCTTCAAGTGTAAGATCTGTAAAGCCACCTTCGTCCAGATCACGGCGCTCAGAGGACACGAAACTATTCATACTGGGGAGAAGCCTTTTAGGTGTGATCTCTGCAACAAGAGTTTCGCCTTAAAAGATCGCCTGAGGCTCCACATGAGAGTTCACACGGGAGAAAAGCCGCATAAATGTGACCGCTGCGGCCAGACCTTCGCTCGTCGTAGCCAGGTGACCCAACACTGGAGGGTCCACACGGGTGAGAAGGCTTATGGATGCGCTGAGTGTGGCGCGCGCTTCGCCTCTTACCACACCCTCAAGGGCCACCTCTTGGCTCACCGCGGTGTGAAGGAGTTCCAGTGTGGCGCCTGTGGCAAGAAATTCATCCGTGTGGAAGGAATGTACAAACACATCCGTACTGTTCACCGCGGGTCGCGCCCCTACACCTGCAACTTGTGTGGGAAGGCCTTCAAGGGCCACCTGCAGCAGCACATGAGACTTCACCTCGGCATGCGGCCCTTTGAGTGCACCACCTGCGGGGCGACCTTCACACAGAACTCTCAGTTAACTGTACACATGAGGATCCACACGGGCGAGAGACCATACAAGTGCCAAATATGCGGGGCGGCGTTTGCACATTCATCAGCTTGTAAAATCCACATGCGCTCCCATACGGGAGAAAAGCCATTCCAGTGTGTGTTGTGTAGTGCGGCGTTCTCTCAGCTCCCCCACCTGAAGAAGCACATGAAGTGTGTCCACAACGCCGCCAAGCCTTACTTGTGCACAATCTGTAAAGATTTCTTCCAGACCCAGAATGAGTTAGAGAACCACGAGCGTACAGAACACGGCATAGATAAGACGGCGGAGCAAGAGGCTGAGGAGATCGTGGAAGAGTCCACTCTGGCTCGTCTCCGTAACCGTCTGGCCGTACTCTTATATCGCATCTCCTCTGAGGAGAGACGGTGTAAATTCGGCTTCGGCAGCCGGCTGGTGGACGACGTGCTGAAGTTGTCACTGGAGTCATCTGGCCACGAACCCATCAACGACAAGGCGCTCTCTCGTCTGGACGAACTACGCAAGAACGTCCTCCTCCTGCTGAAGTGGACCATCCCGAAGGAGACGATGGAGGAATACCACAAAAACAACATGACGGTCGACGAGGTCCTCGACATGTTAACTTCTTAATGACAAAGTGTTTAGGCAGGTAAATCTTATATTCTCTCACCTGGTGTCATAGTCTTGAAAAGTTACACAAAAGTCAAAATGTCTGAAGCTTAAAGACTGTCAACACAGATTTTGTATTACTTTTTCTAGCCAAGAAAAGTTTGGAATTAATTCTTCTGTGTGTCGGGCGGAGACAGCACAAGTCAACCTTATTAGGCTGTCAGATTATTTTGTAAAGTGATCAACTGTGCAATGTCGCTATTTTAATATTAATGACGTCTCCTCTATGCACTACTGTACCATTTGTCAACGTTTGCACTGATGCTGCTGAAGCTCTCCGTCTGTCTCTGTACAATACAGTCGAATACTCTGTTAGTTTACCTTAGTGGTTTTTTTTTTATTTATTGAAGAAATTTGATGTCAGATTTAGGCTGTGTTGGTGCACCTCCGCCCTGTTGTGTCATATTATCCTGTACAGTGTATCAATCATTAGGTTAACTTCATGGATCACCTGAATATTAGACACCCCACTAGTTTATTTCACCTTTAACCACCCTAACATTAACCCCCCCCCTCTTCCCCAGGTAGCATTAGGGTGTTTAATCCTCAGGTGAAATAAGCTCATGGGGGGAGCTAATCTTCAGGTGAACCAAACTTATTTATTATGGACAAACCCTGAATTCACTGTTGCCATATGTGAGCCCTCGATATTATGTGACCTGAACACATACTAAGTTCAGGGTCCGTTGAGGCCTCATCATCATTAGCTTAGTAAGTTTGTCTACAGCGTGTGAGAGGTGTGTACGTCCCACTCTGTGTACGTCCCACTCTGTGTACGTCCCATCCTGTGTACGTCCTATCCTGTGTACGTCCCACTCTGGTTGGACAACAACAAAATTTCTCTCCTCACTTCCACACCTTTCCGTCTCCCCCTCTCTCTCCTTTCCCCCTTCCTCCTCACCTCCTCCCCTTCCTCCTCACCTCTCCCCCTCCACCCCTTCTCCCCTTCACCCTCCTACACTAGCTAGGGGGTCACGTTACACACCTCTCACTCAATGGATGATTCAACCAATAACCGTAATGATAATTGATGGTTCTTACGTGTAATAACCAAAGTGCAATAACTGTGTTCTGAATACCCCTTGTGTGTGTGTGTGTGTGTGTGTGTGTGTGTGTGTGTGTGTGTGTGTGTGTGTGTGTGTGTGTGTGTGTGTGTGTCCATTCTTGTTCTAGTCATAACTTGTGCCATGAGGAAACTAAACCCCACCTAAAGTTTTTGTATATTGACGAAAGAATTTAGTTGTTGTATGTTTTTATTATTATTTCTCTATGTTGTAAGATTTAATGGCACTCTTCTAAACTAGAGTGCCATTAGAATTAACATGGTGCCATATATCCAAGTTAGTGCCATAGATCGGTGCCATTAGATCAAACAGGGTGCCATTAGTTCAAACAAGGTGCCATTGAATCAAACAGGGTGCCATTAGGTCAAACAGGGTGCCATTAGGTCAAACAGGGTGCCATTAGTTCAAACAAGGTGCCATTGAATCAAACAGGGTGCCATTACGTCAAACAGGGTGCCATTAACAGGGTGCCATTAGGTCAAACAGGGTGCCATTAGTTCAAACAAGGTGCCATTGAATCAAACAGGGTGCCATTACGTCAAACAGGGTGCCATTAGGTCAAACAGGGTGCCATTACGTCAAACAGGGTGCCATTAGTTCAAACAAGGTGCCATTAGAGCAATCAAATTCACCTAGATTGTTTTGTACACACATGACCTGATTCAAGATATGGGTCATGGAAATCGGCATTGACTTGAGGGAATCTTTTGTAGTGTTGGGAAATGTACTGACGATCTAAGACGATCCCCAAGCCGAAGGAATAACTCACATTAACTCATTTATAACCAATTTCACGATATCTTGCTGAAAAAGACTCCTATTAACCTATTTTACGACCAATTTTACGATATCTTGCTGAAAGAGACTCATATTAACCTATTTTACAACCAATTTTACGATATTTTGCCGAAAAAGACTCCTATTAACCTATTTTACGACCAATTTTACGATATCTTGCCGAAAAAGACTCCTATTAACCTATTTTACGACCAATTTTACGATATCTTGCTGAAAGAGACTCATATTAACCTATTTTATAACCAATTTCACGATATCTTGCCGTAAAAGACTCACATTAACCCATTGTATCACCATATCAACCAAGTTCCTATATTTTAAACTTATCTTCAACCAATTGTCATCATAAGTCAGGTCACGTTCTGAGTCCTCCAAATGTTTAAGATGTGGGTATTGTCCACCTGAGACCAGATAAAAAGACCGAGATGTTTATTTTGTGTTTACCTGAATACTTTGATGATGAAGATGTTTGTGTGTAGTGAATTAAGGAAACATTATCCTAGTCTTGTTATTGGTGCTGTGCGTTATGGCAATATTTATTTTGTGTACTCTTGTGATTTGTTTGGTATTAGGATGAAGTTAGAGGGTGAGTGATAAGTCTTTGTTCACCTTATATACTGGATTTTATTGTCATTGTTTGGTTCTTGTGTTATATCCACCTTGTTATAGTGAAACTTTTATAAAACGGATTATTTTAAGAGAAAAGTCCGTTATTTGGAGGGTTCGTTAAATGTGAACCTCCATTTAACGAATTATAGATGAAAGTCCATTATATCGAGAGAAAGTCCGTTATTTGGAGGTTTCACGGTATAATAAGGTATATAATTATGTACGTATAACAAGAACAATTACAGTGTTTGTTATAGGTACACAAGGACTTCTTTTGTTTTGGCTTCGGTAGAAAGTATTTGTTTTAAATTGTCTTTGTAAAATTAAACCTGTATTTTTTTATAGTATGGAAGAAAAGTAAGATAAAGTTTTGTTTTATTATTTATGTAGTTTATCATTATTTTGGTTTAACAGGACAAAATTATTATAGTTTTAGAATTTGTTTGTTTTGCTTGTAGTTGTTAACACGCTGCAGATATATGTTGTTTTTTCTTGATTTATTTTTTTGGTTCGTGATAATTTTCGTAAGTGTAAGTGAAATGTTTTTAGTTAGTTGTAGGTTAAAATTGGCACCTCTCTCTCTCTCTCTCTCTCTCTCTCTCTCTCTCTCTCTCATCATCATCATCATCAATCATCTTAATTCTTACCAATTATTTTTTCCCATCTCTCCTTTTTAAAACACTAATGCATGCAACTAGGTGGCTGGTGAGGGTACTAGATGCTTGTGAATGCTAGTAGTTGGGTGGTAGTAAAGGTACGAATGGTGGTGGTGGTGGTGGGAATTGTGGTTGAAGTTAGATGAAATAAAAGTAATGTTAATTGTAGTTAAGTAGGTAATGGTAAATGGAGAATTAATGCTTATTGCAATACTTGTAGTTGTTGTAGTAGTGGTAGTAATGGTGGTGGTTCACAACACAGCTATTGTAATATTTTATTATATATATATTTTTTTTCGAGTTGGTGACCCCCTAAATAACCCTCTCTGAGGCCCTCACCTCCAAAATACTCAAGTGATGTTCTTCTCGAGAGCTAAATGCTGATTGGCCCGTCATCAGAAACTTTGAGCTCTGATTGGTTACTATACATTTAATAAGAGAAATCGACTTTAAACCCTCATTGGTGCATCTCAAAGACTCACCAGCCATGAGCAACCAATCAGGATGAACATATCAATTCGTGTGAAGGACGCTCATTGGTGGAGAGGACCCGGGCCAGTGTAATGTAAACAAATGGGTCGGGAGGGGGGGTGCTCTGGTGGTCGCCAATGGTGTCTGTTTATTATTTTTATCATTTTATATTAACATGATCGCTCTCATTCTTTGTAAATATCAGGATATGTTTTGTCAGGCTATATGTTATATCAGTATTGTTCATCGTTGTATGGTGAGAAATGGGTGGCTGGTCATGTGGGGGGGCGTAAGTCCTGATAGATTGGGCCCCATTAAGACTGGGCCCCATTAAGACTGGGCCCCATTAAGACTGGGGCCCATTAAGACTGGGGCCCATTAAGACTGGGGCCCATTAAGACTGGGCCCCATTAAGACTGGGCCCCATTAAGACTGGGGCCCATTAAGACTGGGCCCCATTAGTCCTGGGCCCCATTTATACTGAGGTTCCCTTCAACCAGTTGCCCAAAGATGTGACGTTTAGGTTAAGTATTTATTATTTGTTGTTTCTGTATGAGTGATGAAGACGTGTTAGTATACTCATGTGATCTACTTAACTTTGGAATACAATCCTTGTAAAAAATAAAGGCAAATTTGTTGATTAATAAAATTTGAAATGTGTTTTTTGGTGTATTTATTTAATCCAGGTATTTGGTGAAGAGTAATTGTGGGGACTTATTTCAATGCTAATTTTGTTGTGTTCGATATTGTGTTGATTGATTTCTTAAAGTATTTCTTAGGTTAATTTTGTTTGTTAAATTTCAATATTTAGTTTACATCTCTTAATAGGACTTGTTATAAATAATTTTCTCGCTAATTTAAATGTCCTGTGTACTTTCGACATTGAAATTAGGTCTTAACAACACACTATATTAACTGGCGCGAAAATAACACACTATCAACAATCATTTGGTGTAGCGCGAAAATAAATTCCTATCAACAATTACTTGGACTACCGTGAAAACAGATTATTATTAACATTTATCTAAAGTAGCGCGAAATTAAATTCTTATTAATATTTATTTAAATTAGCGCGAAAATAAACTCTCTTGCAGTCAATAATAATGGCGTGAAAATGATAATAATTCAAACAATCAATTAACTTGGCGCTAAAATATTATATAGTGACGCGAAGATAAAGTCTAACTAACAATAATTGAGCTGTCGCGAAATTAATTTCTTTTAAACTCTAAATAAAACTGAAGTGATAATAATACTCCATTAGAAACATCTACTTGACTAACTCGAAATTAATGTCCCGTAAAATATTATAAAAATGGCGGGAAATTAATGTTTCCATTCGCCACAAAAATAAGAGGAATTTCAATATTTGTAAAGCAACTATTTAATCTCATTCATAAAACATCGTCACTCAACAACTACTCTTGTGTTTACTATATCATTTAACCTTCTTTAACTCGGTAGTTTAAACCTGGTGTTTAATACTACAAATACTACTTTGTTTACTATATCATTTAACTGTTATTTAATTCCGTCGTTTAAACTCATTCATGTAGATCAGATAATTTTTAATTTCAACTTAAAATGATAAAACTTAGCTTTTTTATGTACTTCAATGTAAGTTAGTTGTCTATTTGTGTCTTATATAAACATTATCATGATTATTTTAGATTAGATAAATATATTTATATGTTATGGAGGGCTGATAAGTGGTGAAATTTATATAACAATTGAAAAAATGAAGTTCCTAAATAATACTTTAGTTACCCATTTCAGTTCTCTTACGTGGGTATCAAAGAAAACGGACTAAATTAATGGTAAACTCAAATATTGTACTGGAATGGAGACACGGTGATTTCAATTTGGTTATTCTATGATGATATACAAGTGAAGGAAAGCGGCGGTTATTTTAATCCACATACAGAGAACATCTCCTGAAGGATAACAAGTAAAAAATACCTGGATCTAGCGGATGGCCGCCACATTAGAGGTCACAGTTTAAGGTTATTGAAGAAGCCATAAGTTCAGAAAATTGTGAGGAAAAATTTTAATGGAATGAGAGTTGTGAACTCTTGGGAAAATTTGCCAGAGTGTGTTGTGACGGCACAGTGTCCAGACTTGACCAACACTGGCGTAGGTACAGATACATTCTGAAGCCAGTGCGTGGCCAGTACTTGCCAACAGTGCATAAGAGAGAGCAATGATATGCCCAGTACTTGTCAACAGTGTGTAACAAAGACGTGACCAACCGCCTGATGGTATAGTTATATCAATTGGTGAGTTGTTCTCGAGACGAAGATATTCCTTAGAAAAACTAGATTTTTAACGCAATGGTTTTTAGTTTAAATTCCCACACCTGACATAAACATGCCACTCCCACATCCCCCGTAAAACACTCGGCATCCACCTCATCACCAAACCATGTCCCCCACCCCATCCAATTTATTATAACTATTCGTATGCATAAGGTATAAGCACAATTAACACGTGGCTATGGTCGATGCTCGAGAACCAAGTGACCTCTCAGATGACCCCAAGACTAACACAATAGAGAGGATGACTCGAGACGCCTCCTCACCTCCCAACCCATTATCTGTCCGTCACTTAATGATGATGATAAGCTATTATGATGATAATGGTAACAATATTATAATAACAAATTAGTAGTAGTAATAATAATAATAAAAGCATGCACGTGCCTGTATGTCTATTGTCTTACAAATAACAGTTACAAACACAACGATCAATTGATAGTCCAAACGCCTCGTTTATATGCCCCGCCCACTGATGACGTCATTACCAGGACCACGAAACACCGAGGATTCGAAACCAGGGATTCGAACATGCATCAATTCTCGCGAGAATTTTAAGTAAATTTCTAAGTAATCAAGGTTTATTAAGTTAATTTGCTAATTAATATAACTTAAAGTTATTTTTCTCGTTGGTGGTTCAGTAATAGTGTTCATATCTTCGTTAGTAAACTGGAATTTGGATGAATGAGGGTTCAGTATGGCGGAGTCGAGGCCTTGTTCGCAAATTATCAAGTTTCACAGTGAACTTGGGACAGGGACGATGTTTTACCCGACACCCTCCACCTGCCTCAGTCTGTGTACTGCTCCTGGTTAGTTACTGGTTGACGATACTCAAGACAGCTCGCCTCGCTCTCTGTCCTTCCGCTGGCTGGCTGACTGTTGCTGATGCTACTGGATACTGCTCGCTGATTGCTGTTGATGCTACTGGGCGCTTCTGCTGACCGGTTAGTTCCACTCCTAATTCATTATTGTACAGATAACGTCATATATTACTGCTCCCTTAATTACCAACTGTATACCTCCTCATAGTGCGTCACAAATAGGGTTTATGGAGCGGGATACTGGACGGTAAATCGTTCAGTTAAACCCCGGGACAAGTGTTGGGTATCCCGAGGTTTCTATAGTTTCTCCAAAAGCCTTTTACAAACAACCACAAATATCTTAAAAAAATATAATTCTAGTAAAGTTGTTGCAGTTTCAAGGCCGTACCTAAGTTAAGAGTGTGAAGGTGTCGACTGTCGACTATATGTTAGGATTTATTTTAAATAATTTGGAAAATCTCGGGACAGGACTAGTGGGAAGTGTTTCCGAACATATACAGGTGTATTGAACCGTTAACTGTTGCATACTTTTGGTTGGATTCAGTTGGTTCTCATCGGTTTTGGCTAGACGAAGTTTAGCTAATGATTATTTTTATATAGATAACTTTAAATTCATCAAGGCATTACGTCACTGTTTCGACGTCTGATGTATAATGCTGAATTAGAGTATTGATAATCTTTTCTGACAAGTTATACGGCTTGGCCAGTATAGGGACTATGCCTACGGATTGAAAGAGAAGGGTGGAGAAAGCAATTGACAAAATGATGAATGGAAAGATGGCTTAAAGCTCTAGGATAGTTGTTGAATTTATCCAGCGATTTAGGCGTGTTAATGTTGACCATATGGACGAATAAAATGTACTGTGACAGACGACAGGAGGAAGTGTGTGGTCTAGAATATTTAGAAGGGTAAATTATGATGCACTTGAACATGGGAACTAAAGGAGCCCAAATATACTAGTTCGGTGATGGAAGTCGTAGAGAAACTGATAAAGGAAAGATAAACAGGAGCGGAATGGTTTGGGTTTGTACCAATATTTATGGCCAGGCAGATGGGAAACCTCTTGGGAGAGATGTTGTTTTGCTCTATAAGTAAACTTGGAAGGCATTTGGTAGTGTACCACGTGTGGTAAAGTGCACAATGAGAAGTAACGAGTAGTTACGGCGTTGAGAGATCAAACACCTCAGAAATGGTTAAGGGAGTAATTTGAGGTCAACGTAAGTCTATCAAGTGTCTTGATTCCCGTTCTGTTCATCAGGAAGCTGGAGGCAATTTCTTGGGAGTAGTTGTATGCTGTATAGATTAGTGGCGTGGGTGAGGGACCTGTGGGAAAATATTTCTGAAAGGTGTTGGCAGAGTACACAACAGGGACAATGGAAGAGATGTCAGACTGCAGTATGATGCTGACAAGTGTAGTGTTTTGTATGCAGGAAACTGGGTGCCCACAGTGTGACTGGAGAAACCCTTTGGGGATGTGGCCCTGGTCTATGTTGAGTTCTGTTACCTGGGTGACATGATCAGTGCCGGTGGGGGTGCTGAAGGCTGTTCATTTGGAAGTCAGAAGTAGGGAGGGGGGAGTTTAGGGAGGTGCTACTTTTGACGGCAAAGGACCTTCCCTCCGGGTGAAGTAAAGGAAGAAATTGGAATACACAGAGAAAACCCGCCGTGTTGGGGAGTGTTACTAGATAACCTCTTGCATCTGTCCCTAGCCGGGGATCGAACCCAGGTCTTTCAGAAGGGGCGGGGGCAGTTACCGCTGTACCAACTTGGACAATGACATAAGCCAAGAGTTTTTTTAACGCACATTAGGTGGATGTAAACACGTTGTAGGTAGATTTATTTTGACTACATAAATATACAGTCGTCTTGACTGTACGAAAGCATACTTATAACAGATACATTTATTACTGCAGGAGTGACTGATCTGACGAGGCTGGGAGAGGGGAGGATGACAGCAGTTTGTGACCGCCGCCAGCCGAGATCTTGGTTTCCTCGTCAACATTAACGCCTGATGGTCCTTCAATAAACTTTACACCGAGGTAATTTATCTTGAGCTCAAGTAAATTAGGTTTGCTCGTAAAGTAAAATTAATTTTCAATAGGTTATGTTTGATATTCTTTAAACCAGTTTGAAGTAGTCTTGGTTTTCTCAGGAAGTTGTAAAGATAAATTTGTTTCGTAGTCTTTATAAAATCGGCTTTAAACTAAATTATCTTGTTAAATTTCTTTTTATTGATTACATTGAGTTAATCTTTAAAGCTTAATCTCGTTTGCTAGAAATAATGTTGTACCTGAGGTTTGTAAAGACTTTATAATAATTATTTTTTAGTTAAATTATTTTGTTTTCAAAATGGAATGTTATAGTAAATTAAATTAAGTGTTGTAAAATGTTGAGTAAATTTGTCTTTTAATCATTACAGGTGAGTGAAGAGATTAACCCATCCAGAGTTGGACTTGAGGCATTCCACAAGCAGCGTGCCCACACCTCAGTGACCTGGCCTTCAACAAGCAGCGTGCCCTCACCAGTGACCTGCCCTTCAACAAGAGGCGTGCCCACACCTCAGTGACCTGGCCTTCAACAAGCAGCGTGCCCACCAGTGACCAGCCAGTGACCTGAGCGGCGTGCCCACACCCATGCCACACCTCAGTAACCTTCAGACACCAGTGACCTGCAACAAGAGGCGTGCCCACACCTCAGTGACCAGACCTTCAAGCGCGCCCCCACAGTGACCTGCCCTTCAACAAGAGGCGTGCCCACACCAGTGACATGCCCTTCAACAAGAGGCGTGCCCACACCTCAGTGACCAGACCTTCAAGCGGCGTGCCCACACTAGTGACCTGACCTTCAACAAGAGGCGTGCCCCGCACCAGTGACCAGACCTTCAACCATCATCAGATTGATTGGCTCAACATAGCCTGACTATATATGTACTTAATAAATGCTAATGCCAATTTATAGACTGTCTCGATTGCCTTGTTTGAAGTGACCAGTTTACACGTCGAAATTTTTTCCTAAAATCTAAGTAAAAGACTTTACATGACAACGACAAATTTATTTCTTACAAAATAACAAATTATTCAAATAGTTCATCATTACACAATAGAACTCAATGATTACAAGAGAGTTGTAGAGCTGTAATAAGTTAACTCACAAGAGTTGTATTAGTGCCAGCAAGAGTCTTATTGTTAAGTGAACAATAATGTACATAATTATGTATTTACTCTTGCTGGCACTGAAATACAACCTGTAACTTATTACAACTTTCTTGTAACCATTGTTACAACTTATCTGCATAACATGTTAAATGGGGTAGTCACCTTAGTTAACTACCCATTGGTGGAACAGACCGTCAGCAGTGACGTCACTACCAGCGGTCTACCCATTGGTGGAACAGACCACGTCAGCAGTCTACCCATTGGTGGGACTGAAGCAACTTACAGTGTTTGACTTGTACAATAAAATCAACAAATATTAAATGAACAGAATTATGACGGACAAATTTAAGTTAATCAAAATTAATCCTCGACACCCTAGTGACGACGTCCACACACAGATTATAAGTGTATCACAAAGTCCTCCTTAGTACTGTAAAGTCCTTCCCTCACTCCTACACATCACAGCGAGTCCTTCCCTCACTCCTACACATCACAGCGAGTCCTTCCTACACATCACAGCGCGTCCTTCCCTCACTCCTACACATCACAGCGAGTCCTTCCTTCACTCCTACACATTACAGTGAGTCCTTCCCTCACTCCTACACACATCCTACAGTCTGAGTCCTTCCCTCACTCCTACACATCAGGAGTCCTGGGGAGTCCTTCCTCCTCACTCCTACCACATCAGTGCAGTGAGTCCTTCCCTCACTCCTACACATCTGATGAGTCCTTCCCTCACTCCTACACAATCACAAGTAGTCCTTCCCTCACTCCTACATCAGTCCTTCCTCACACACACATCTGGCGGTCCTTCCCTCCTCCTACACATCACAGTCCTTCCCTCACTCATACATCACAGCAAGTCCTTCCCTCACTCCTACACATCACAGCAAGTCCTTCCCTCACTCCCTACACATGGGTCCTTCCTCACACACATCTAGCAGGTCCTTCCTGCTCTACACATCACATAGTCCTTCCCTCACTCCCACAATCACAGCTTCCCTCATTCCTACACATCAGAGTGAGTCCTTCTCTCTCTCCTACACATCCCAGTGAGTCCTTCCTTCACTTCTACACATCAGTGATTCCTTACTTCACTCCTACGCATCACAGCGAGTCCTTCCTTCACTCCTACGCATCACAGCGAGTCCTTCCTTCACTCCTACACACCACAGTGAGTCCTTCCTTCACTCCTACACATCACAGCGAGTCCTTCCCTCCCTCCTACACATCACAGTGAGTCCTTCCTTCACTCCTACACATCAGTGAGTCCTTCCTTCACTTCTACGCATCAGTGATTCCTTCTTTCACTCCTACACATCACAGCGAGTCCTTCCTTCACTCCTACACACAACAGTGAGTCCTTCCTTCACTCCTACACATCACAGCGAGTCCTTCCCTCCCTCCCTCCCTCCTACACTTGTCTAATCACAAACCTTTAATACACTTATAATCTGCTTAATTTTTATGTGGACGTTTCAGACTGTAACACTTACTTTCACACAACTTAAGACGGGTAACGCAAATTCATGTACGGCAATTCCAACGTTTTTCAGTTTTCTTTTTTCCTCTCGTCTAACTTGGGTGTTGCTTCATCATCTGGACACCAGATTGTGGTTTTCTTCCTCCTTGGGCAGGTAACTTCTGTTTGTGCCTGTAAAATGAATAACAATTAGACAAGTGCTAATATTTTTCTCAGGTATATTGTAGTGCCAATAATTTGACGTGTCGTTCTTCTGCTATCATTTGCAATTCACACTGCTGGACTAAATGTGTAAAACTACTTTCACAAGCCACCATTACCTTTCACAAACAACTCTCCCATTAACGCTACACCACACTTAGGTCACACAGTGCTGCTGCCTGGATGTTCCTTCCATCTCCTTAGCCATTCTTCCGTTTTACCACTTTATTTTTTAATTCTTTCTCTTCTTACTTTAAGTTTGTCTATTACAGTTCCACACCTTTCCATCACTGCCTTATTTCTTCAGTCACTATATAGACTGACGCCTTTACCCCCTTAACCCTTTGACGACGAGTATATTACCCTTTGAGGATGATGGTTTAACCCTTTGAGGACGAATATTTAACCCTTCAGGACTCAAAGGGTTCATGACCACTCACCACCTTATACTCTCCTGTTCATTGCTCTTATACATTATTTACCCGCCCCCTCCACCCGCGCCCCCTCCACCCGCGCCCCCTCCACTCTCCACAAAACTCAAGCGTCTCCCATTCTTCTTCAACCTCTCCTCCACACCACCTTTCTAGTCCCTTAAATCTCTCACCCCACACTACTCCTCCACCTCCTTTACTATTACAATCATCTGCACATCTTTGAATCTCACACACTGGTTCATCTATCCACGAATATTCTCACTTCTGCCTTATAATGGTCATACAATCCATACATCTAATAATTATAAACGGCCTCTCACACCTTCCATAATACCTTGTCATTGTACTTCATTTCATCACATAACTTCACATTTCAACTTAACTCTCACTCTTTCAAACACTCAGGACTTTACTTCCTTCACCTGTCCCCAGCTCACTCCTACTCCGCCCTTCACCTTAGGCATCACCCCCATTACATACCCAAGACCTCAAGTTTTCTTTCACTCAATGCATTCAATTACTATCTATACCGTGATTATATGTACACATCTAAACATCAAATCCAAGGTGATGTTTTTTTTTTTTTTTTAATTTAAGGTGGGCTTCAGAACTCGCCCCACCCCACCCTCGTGCACTGAAAAAGCGTATGTCAAGCTTCTAGGGTCATGTAAGCTTTGAACCTGCAAGATAAGCCTTTAATATTCAAGGATCGCCGAATTTGTTGAAGGAATTTGTCTGTTATAAAAGCCCCTTTTCCTCTATGTTACTATGAAAGACCTATGCAATGCTGTACCACCCTCCCACACACCACCTCCAGACACCACCTCCAGACACCACCCCCCACACACACCACCTCCAGACACCACCCCCACACACACCACCTCCAGAGACCACCCTCCCCACACCACCTCCAGACACCACCCCACACACACCACCTCCAGAGACCACCCCTGCACACCACCTCCAGACACCACCCCACACACACCACCTCCAGAGACTCCCCACCCCACATGTCCACCAACATCACCAAATGTAATATAAACAATACAAATCCCGTATTTACTAATAGCTACATAAATTACATCCTTCATAAACATAACTAACAAAAATTTCAATATATACAAACCTTTTCAGAAGTATTTAAAGTCGCCACCATCAGCAAGAGTTGATGAGTAAGGAAAGGTTTAGGTTCGTTATCTTCCCACTCGTCCACACACCTGTTGAATCGGTGAAATGTACTCGTTAGTTTTATCACCTCGGTATTATGAATCACAATCACTTCCCAGCACCACCACCACAATCACTTCCAGCACCACCACCACAATCACTTCCCCAGCACCACCACCACAATCACTTCCCCAGCACCACCACATAATCACTTCCCCAGCAGCACCGCCACAATCACTTCCCCAGCACCACCACCACAATCACTTCCCCCAGCACCACCACCACAATCACTTCCCCAGCACCACCACCACCACACCACTTCCCCAGCACTCACCACCACCACCACAATCACTTCCCCAGCACCACCACATAATCACTCTGCAGCACCGCCACAATCACTCCCCAGCACCACCACCACAATCACTTCCCCAGCACCACCACACAATCACTCCAGCAGCACCGCCACAATCACTCCCCAGCACCACCACCACAATCACTCCCCAGCACCACCACCACACCACCCCAGCACCACCACCACCACAATCACTCCCCAGCACCACCACACACCACTCCCCAGCACCACCACCACAATCACTTCCCCAGCACCACCACCACCACAATCACTTCCCCAGCACCACCACCACAATCACTCCCCCAGCACCACCACAGTCACTTCCCCAGCACCATCACTCCCCCAGCACCACCACCACAGCACCCCAGCACCATAATCAGTTTTTTAATACCACACAATCAGTTAATCGGAGTCGCCAGCAGGTGTACTTAGCTACGACAGACAATCAGTAGGTCCCAGGAGCGAGGTGGTCCAGCCCGGCAGAAAATCAAACGTATTATGAGCCGACGAGCGCGTGACTACCCCCTGTTCTCAAGTTTACAGTAGGCTCGAAGCATCTCACTGACACACACACACACAGCAAGCCGAGCCACCTTCATTTGAATAATCATACTTAAACGATCATCATTTACGTCAATTAAAAAACATTTCAACTTGTGGCTCACTAATAATAACACTCTGACCTGTACTTAGCTAAATAAAGATTTTGACGAACCGGATTCACAGCTCCATGACCCCAGATACGGATCTTCGTTCATGAAGAGTTTCGAATCCTTGGTGTTTCATGAGGCCTTGAATATGACGTCAGGGGTAGGCGGAGCTTAGGAACAAGGTGTTGGGTTAAGTGATGGTCATTGTGGTTGTTTGTGGTGACCAATAACACCATAAATACGTACATTAGTAATTAACTTAACTTTTTAATGTGTACGTGATCTTTACTTCTCAATTAATATTAATAAAGCTTTATGTTTATCTTTCTAACGAGCCATCCACCAACCAAAACTTATAGAGCATTACCTCTATCTATTTTTGTCTGTCTATATACCGTTAAAAATATATTGAGTTTTTCACGCATCTGTCTATCAATCTAGGTGAACGTCCTTTGATGTGTCTGGACCTGCGCCAGTGTTAGAACTCTCGGAACAATCTGCCAGAGTGTTGAGACGGCACCGAGTGTGAGCTCTTTCAAGATCAAACTTTATAATCTTTCATATGTAAAATTGATATCAATATTCTTCTGTACCGATAATTACGCTCTTCTCTAAAGGCTCTCTTACTTATTTATTTAGAGTTGGTGATACAGCGCGTATTTCACTTATTCTGTCCTGGGCTCGAGTCGTGACCTGCCAGAGAGCGTTTTGACGGCACCAAGGATGAGCTCTTTCAATTTTCCCTTTTATCCTCTTTACCACTGATCGGCTCGTGAGCCGCTTGGGCGGTCGGTCACGTCTCAGTTACACACTATTGGCAACTACTGAATATGCACTGGCTCCTGGGTGAATCTAACCTGCTCCAGTGCTGGCCTTGAAACAGCTCACACTCGGTGCCGTCACAATACTCTCTGGTAGATTGTTCCAAGAGTTCACAACTCTCACTCCGAAATAGTTTGCCCTCACAATTTTCTGGACTTGTGTCTTCTTCAATCTTGAGCTGTGACCCCTTGTGGGGCGAGCGTCCGCCAGCTCCAAGTCAGGACACTCGACTGAGTACACTGGTGTATGCTGTCGAAATCCTTGGCGAAATCTAGGTATATATTGTCGAGCGAATAGGGTAGTAAAAACAAAGATAAAAAACAATAGAAAAGATGAAGCGATCTGGTTGAGCCCAGATTCTTTCTACTCCTACTATATTTCAGTTTCACCACTTTTCTTCAATCCTTAATAATCTTCTTTCACCGCATAACTCATGACTTCAAATTCAAATAGTAAAATAAAGAACTATTTCATACTGCATCTAAGTCATCTGTTACGTACACAAAGAGTAAATCTATTCACTAATCACTATTAACTTTGGGATGCAATAATAGTAAGTTTCCCCTGTCTCTTTGGGAAGTCTCGGGCGACTCATAGAAAAAGGAAACACCTTGAAGGGTTCCTCTGACAAACGACGTTTATGGATATTGTTGGGTCTTTACCCTTGCATAACAATAAATAAGGATAATCAAAGTTAATAGTCACCATATATTAAGAAACCGTTGATATATTATTGAAAATTATAATACAGCACAAGAGCGGAGCCAGGTGGGGGTCCTGGAGGGTCCCAACCCGCTTTTCATCAGAAAATTCCAATACTTTTTCTTTCATGCAGTATTGTACTAAGGCTTTTTTATAGTAAAGAGTAATTAATATTGACACAGAATATCTCCTAATACTAAGTGAACACGGCTTCAAAATAGCCTCAAAATGTCCAGGATTTTGGTCAGATTTTAAAAAAAATCTGGGGGCTTACAGCGACCACCCCCCACCCCAACCCCCAGGCTGGGTGGGCTCGCTGTGCCCGCCATGTTCCCCTACCCACAACTTCTTGAACCCCTCCCCTTTTGATATTCCTGGATCTGCCCCTGTACAGCAAAGTGGGAATGATATGGGATAAATATATACTTCCTCTGTGAACTAAAAGTACCTCTCAGAAGTTCTCAAAATGACAATAATTTGCCTCCTGTTACTAAACTTCAGTTATTCAAAATTATAATAAATGTGAATATATTACTGTTTATATAATTAGTTTAATTATATTAGTTTTATCGTGTATTTAAGATAATCATTACATAAAGATATTAGTTTATTTACAAATATAATACTCGTTTGCTAAGACTACAGGGAGTTGAATTAATCTATCGTAATATAAAAGGGTGCCTGCCGTACTGAGTGGCACTGGGGGCTTTGCCTCCTGGGGTATGGCCATCAAGACATACCCGGCACATAATTTTTAAACACAGAAGGAAGTTCGTATGCCTTGCGCCCGGACTCCTTCTCCTATGTAAAATTCCTGCAGCCCAGTGCTGCTTACTGAAGGACAATCTACAGAGCAGTAATCATGATACTGTACTGTAAAGAAGCCAAGGAAAATTACCATTAACCTCTATCAATATTCTTATACTGTTAATAAAGAGAAATCGTCATTTTAATAATTAATTAAATATCTAACTACTGTAGTGCTTTTCTGTATCAGACAGTCGATTAAGATACCACATAGGACCTCAAGTAGTTATATAAGTATTTTCTAGAGTTTCTCCAGACTTGTACAGATGTTCAACACTCCCTTCCAAGTGCCACGTGTCTACTCATGTGTATTGTTTTAATATCATAAGAGGGTAAAGATGGATGGACTGTACTGGCTAGCTGATGTGGGTTGATGATGGTGGTAATGGATGGTCACTTGCAGGGCTGTGAAATAGTTTGTAAACACACCCTTCAATTGTACTTTATTATTTATTCAATATATATTTATTTGTACAGTATTTCATGTTATTTCTATATCGATTTATGTGTTTCTGTATAAAAAAAAATATTTTCAGAAGCATGACTGCAAGAATGACCCAACCATGGAAAACTGTATCGACAAAAAGCATTGAAATTGCCCATTATTTGAAGGAATATATTTCAATACCACCACAATTTACAGCTGCATAACCCCATGTGTGCAGGGTCACCTCTGATCTGAAGAAAATAGTTTGGTGAGCAGGTTTGGGCCAAGCAAAGTGACACTAGTAGGCCATCACTTACTCCACTCACATCCATTATAGTTTTTGGTGTTCCTTGGCTTTCTCCTGAGGTATGTTCTTACAATCTGTCTAGAACTAAAGGAAGGGGTCTTAATACAACTACACTGGCAGATTCAAGGGGGATTCACTGGTACACTTACGGAAATGTGTTCCTACATCCCGTGGTAACCCGTGCCTCCAAACAGCCGGTCATCTCCACTCACATCCGTCATTGCCACAGGGGGTGTAGGAACTCTGCAACTGTACTGTAAAACTCCATTTGGAAGAGAAGTTGATCAAAAAAGTACGACCAAGTACATGAGGATATGTCTACTCATCTTAGCCTTAACATTTTCCACTCAAGTCATCCGCTAATCTCTCATATTATTTCCCCCATTATTGAAGGTTACCGTATCCCTTCATCGACCTCACACAAAAATAAGATAAAAGTTGAAGTATAATGTAAGCCATCACCTGAACACAAGGGATTAATAGAAGATGGGCAGAGTATACTAGGAACATACAATGATAAAAATGGAAGAATTATATAAACTGTAATGATGAATCTGTCAGTTTTATATTTGTTACAAATGATAGTCCTAAGAAAAAAGATATAAATGGCAAATGGCTTTCTTTATTTATAATCTAATACAAGTATATTAGTTATAAGATACCATGATTTGATTACCTTACAATATTATGATCCAGAGAGTCTTTATACACCATACAAATTTGTTTCCCTATTCAGTACCACAATTTTTTCTGATGTAGTGATACTCAGTTGACTCCTTTCAGTATGATTGTATGTCCTCAGGAGAAACAAAGAACAAGATATGACAGCCAAGCTTTTGTCTGCATTCAATATACATTTTACACATGATGACCAAGTGTAAAAATTGATCAGTTTATATTTCATGTGTTTACTGTGAACTCTGTATGCACTTACCGGTAGTTCTTGTATACAGTAGGAACCGCTCGCCAAACTCTAAATACTGTAAAGTCATGAACAATGTACACCTTCAATATTTGTCATTACTAAAATTCATACAGATACAGATGACCAAATAATAATAACAAAATGATGAGGTTAAATATATTGTACACTATCAGATAACATGACGTGTTAATAAATATATTTAGCCCAATTCATAAAATGAACTTATAAATCTTCCATATTAGCAATCATTCTTGCATTAATAAACTGTATGAAATTGATTATTTATGAACACTTTTAAGTGAATAAATATTTGCACAAGATAAACACTCTAGATAATTACACAACATTAATACACAATAAATATAAAAAAATCTATAAACTTTTACAGTAATCCCATGATGTTATAATGGTACATGGAATCAAGTGACAAATGACAATCTCATTCCCATAATATAACACTAATCAAGGTTGACATGTAAATAACAAACACTTCAGGTGGTGCCACACGACTCTACAGGTTCTGTTACCCATTCATTGCGTCCTAAGGTTATGTAACGTGAGGTAAATCTTTCTCTTCAATGCTAAAGACATGGTTGTCGTCTTCTGTGTCTTGGTGCAGCGTCTGTTGTGTCTCTGCCTGGGTGTAATGAACAATTTCTGCATAACCTTCACAAGACACCACGATCACAACACTGTCGTCTTCATCACCTTCACATTTGACGTTTAGAGCTTCTTGTTTTTCGATTGGCTTATCTTTCACTGATATTTCTATTTGTCTCTTGTTTCCCTTATCTCTGGGTTCATACAGCGAGTGAGTCCGAATACATGGAGTTACATTTTCAGGGATTTCACACTTGTTAACTGTAGTGCTGGATGTGTTCGTATTACTCTCCGATTGTGAATGTGTAGTGCGATAGTGTTGATGCGCAGCAACGGCCGACGAGAATGATTGATTGCATAACGAGCAACGCAAACCATGTGTCAGCATGTGCGTCAGGTACTGTTGTTTCTGGGAATATGACACTCCGCACTCCTGGCAATAAAACTTGTGATGAGGCTGAGTGCGAATGTGGTGACGCAGGACTCGTAGAGTAGAAAATCGTCCACCACACGTCTCACAACTGTAGCTGCGTGCTCTTCTATGGAACAGATTCTAAGGAAAATATGTTAAAATTAGCAATATAAACAGTTTATTTTAAGGATACATCAAATACAAAATGATATCCTGTAATGTAAAGGGAATTATTTTTTTCTATCTTTAAAGTTCTATAAACACTAACTCAGGGTGCCTATTGTGAACATCTTCCACATACAACATATTCTCTACCACTTGGCCCCTCATATGGAATAAAGTCAATTCCATTTCTATCCTCCAATAATATAATAAAAGACACGACCTACTGCACCGGGAAGGTAACTAAAACTATTGCTCTTGGAATGAAAATAGTCCTCTCTGTATATTCACTGGTATAACTGCATCTCTGCTATGGTTTAACCCATCACACCAGAATACCAACAATAGACAGAATAGACATAACTCTATACACTTAAATAATAATAGTGTAATAATTTATAAAAGAACCAATGATAACTAGACTGGTTTAACTATAACAACACAAAATCAATTAAAATTCACCATTATATTTATTTAAAATGTATTTCCTTACCTCTAAAACACAGTCTTTTCATTTACTACAACACATTCATTAACTACCATCTCGCCTAATGTCAGACAAAAGCTCAACCCTTCTACCCAGGCTTTTACTTTCTTCCACTAATACTCTCCCTGTCACTACCCATAACCCATATACTGTTCGGGGATTTATATTATTATATCTCCTGGTGCATCCTTGGAGTGCTGGGGATAACCAGTGATGTGTTAAAGAGATAAATAAACTTTGATAGGATATGTGAACTCTCGCTCCAGAAAGTATCTTATGATTTTGTGAGAGAGAATATGACTCAATGGAGGAAGGATTTTGACAACCCTACTGAGACAACAGGAGTCGTGGTGTTCATTATCAGACCCCTGTACATGATGCCATACCTCATGACTGTTGAGTTGTTTCTGAGTGAAAAATTTTCTTCCACAGCGATGACACATGACACGTCTCTCACCATGACGAAGAATGTGTGAGGCAAGGAGAGCACGATGTGGGAACACAGCCGGACAGCGATCACACATATGCATGGTGCTGTAAGTATGGAAAATAAACTGAAAACTCCTTTTTATAAGTATGTTATACTTTATCCACTGAGAATAACAAGACATTAATGGTCTAAAACAGGGACTTAACCCCTTGTGTATGGGGTCCCCTCTGTGGTGAATAAAATTGTCTGACCACTGACCACTTGAGCAGACAATGACACCTGAATTTCACTGTTTACCCAGAAAAAAATATGAACAAACTGCTGACCTTAATATTCCTGGGAGGATTTTCATGACAATTAAAAATATCTTAACCCTAAACGTTCTACTTAATGAATACCGTACAGTACAGAAATTATATAATACGTCACCTCGAGTGTTTTGTGGCAATATGGTACGTAAGAGCTGGACGAGACTTGAATATTTCATTGCAGGTTTCACATTGTTGTATCTTCTTTTTCCGTCCTCTCTTCTTCTTGCCGGGTATCTGTGGTGTCTTTAGGGCAGCCTGTTGAACACCACAAAACCATTAGAGCTTAGAAAATAATAAAATATTCTACAGGCCAAACCAAACCTATGGATACACTTCACTGACTTGAGACGAAGCTTCTGTGTGTTTGTGATGATTTTGCCAGGATTATTTTGAACTGATTCTGGGAAACATGTAAGGGAGGATGTACAGTAGTAAGTGAGGGAGAACCCATGGTGCTTGAAAAAAAAAAAACATTCATTAGAAAAAAGATCTTTAAAAAATTGTCAAATGCCATAATGTTCAGGCCCCTGTAAAATGAAGAGAGGAATCAATAAGAGACAGAGAAGTATATGAACAAGTGTAGTTTCTGAAGGACATTTGGTTTTTACCTCCAGAGCTGCCTTTTCTTGCTTTACGTCTTCAGGAATTTCGTGAGCATGAAACTTTGATAAATGTCGCTCGTAAGCCCACCATGTTGACAGCAGCTTGCCACAGTGAGGACAGTCCATGTCCCGGTGTGCAGCTGACTTGTGGGCATGAAGTGTTTGGGGTGAAGGTGCAGCAAATGTACAGTACGGGCAGCGGAAGACAACTCTTCTTGCACCTGTTCTTCTTGAGATCTGTAACAAAAAAAAGGATTACACTATTATGTTAGATCAGGGGTTCTTAACCTGGGGTCCATGGACCCCTTGGGGGTCCATGGATGGGCTTCAGGGGGTCCCTGAAGGTCAGATAAAAATTTAACATTTATCTTAGGTGTAGGAGGGAGATAGGAAGGAACTGGTTCACAAATAGGGTGGTGGACGAGTGAAACAAGCTTAGCAACTTTGTAGTAAGTGCTGGAATGCTGGAAAGTTTTAAAAGGAGGCTAGATAGATTCATGGATGATAGAGAGTGGTAGTAACTCTCAACAGGAGCTGCCATGCACAGGCCAACCGGCCTATTGCAGACTCCTTATTTTCTTATGTTCAATCCAAACAACAACAACCTTCACATTGAAATGAACTTTTAAGCAGAATTAAAGTTTTGTTTTGTTTAATTTGCACAAGATGATTGTATTTCATTTTTGTATGGAGTGGCCATTAATTTATGCATAAAAAAGTGTGAAACATAATTCTTTGTTAAGATTGTTTACTTTATTCATACTTTGTGTATGTCATACACTGTATGAGGCAATGAATTTTCAATAAAATAAAGTACATTCATTGCACGCAAAGACGTGTTTATGTGCTTATGTGCATTTTTCTAGGGAGGGGGTCCATAGCTTTCACCAGATTCCCAAAGGGGTCCGTGACTAAAAAAAGGTTAAGAACCACTGTGTTAGATGGTAAAAAATTCCTCTCTTTATAAGGTAACTCAACACGTATACTGTATAAGGTTTGTTTATACTGTCAGAAGCTTCCACTCCAGTCACAGTTATTAGCCAGGCTGGAGGGATCATAATGTGAAGTCTGTTATTAACAATGATCCTTCTCTCTCTTCCACCGTCCATTTCTTGAATTATACTCTTTTTAACTTATATTCTCTTCACTTTCTCTCATCGTGTCTATATCACCAAAGCAAACCCTGGTCAAACTGTGTCCAATTTTATTTTCAATTTCACGTGTCTCTGTGTTTCTCTCTTCCTTCCATCTTACACACTTTTATCAAGGAGAACTTTTGTCTCATTTCCAATTTGCTTATTTCTCTTAACCATAAAATATTGTCAACTTAACTGCACCCCTTAACCTCTCATGGTCTTTTGATGCAGGATACGTCGCTAAGAGATCCCGTGCTGGCCTGACCCCTCCCACTCAGCCATATCTCACACTGAGAGCACTTCCCTCCCATAAGCAGAAAGACTGGAACAGCGGACCGGTCCTATCAACCAATAGCCTTGTGGGGTGGGCTGGCAGATGCATCTCTAAGGGTGCAATTTGGGTCTGGCTCATTCTACCCAATGTTTACTAAAATTAAAAAAACAAAAAAACATTCCTGTTACAGAGACAACCTGCGTCCAAAGATTACGAGGGGGTGAGATTTCCGACCATGGCCAGGAGTACCAGAGGGTTAATGCCTATCCTTTACCTCTTAAGACATAATTCTTTATCTTAATAACTGAATGCATCTATTACTTTCTTTTTCAATGACTGTGACTTAATTTTTCATTCATTGTTCCATTTGGTGACAGATCGGTCCCCCTGATACAGTACCTAATATCCTACAAGTCTGGTTTTTGCTATCTGTCAAGTGGCTTCTCATAATCCAAAGGCAGCTACACAAGGAGAAGGAGAGGAGCTACAAACTGCTCTCCCGAAAAAAGGAATAAATAAAATAAAATAAAAATAAAAGCCATTTATGAGCTTACACCAGCAACTAATTTCTATGATTTCTTATGCAAACACAATTAGATTCAATCACACTTTCTATATTCCTACCAAAGAATTCCCTTATCTATCATTATTTTAGTGAATATCCATAGTAACTCATCACATTCTTCCTTGACCCAAAGTGACGACTGACTCACTACTCCAGCATCTCTGACATGCCGGTAGTTTAACCAGCCGAGAGGAATATACTGTACACTTTACAAACACCTTTCCACATCATAGATACAGAACACAATGGAGTCATTTTCTCTGCCTTCAGTATAACAAACATTATAGTACAGTAATAGTTGTACATTTATATATTTTCCTGCTTTTAACCTGGTCTTTTTTGTACCAACAGTCATTCAGCAACTTTACACATTCTTGTCCCATTACATATCCAAACAAGACACCTGGAACTCTTTAGTGTAGTTTCTTAAGTTGTGTCTATCACTGTCTTGTACATTTTCCATTTTCAATTACCTGATTAATCTCTTATACTTTTGACAAGATGTTAAAAGTACTCATTTTCTTTCACTACTGTCTACCCAGCTCTTTTGTGTGTGTGTTTCTGCTCCACACACTGATATTTTTTCACTCTTTTAATCCTTTTAACCTCTTGTGTATGGGTTCCCCTCTGAACTGAATAAAATCATCTGGAGTTAGCCAAATAAAATATATAAAGTGACGTCCCTATAGTGAAGAGGCTAAGTTCGATTGTTGGACCTAGGAGCAACATAAGAGTCTACCTTCAGCCACATAATCTACAACTAACATAATATGTGTTCTGTTATGACGTTTACCTTTCACAACAAGACCTCAAGAAATCATCCCCTTTCATCCCCGTACCCTCACACAGTCAAGCACCACACTGACTACTTGATGGTAAACATTATACAGTACCAAGATCACATACGTCAGAACCCTTGTAATGTATATAAAGATGACAAAAACAACAGTACTAAACACCATAACAACAATACATTTCCAGATTCAGATATAGTTCTACAAAGTTTCAATGTGATGTAGTAAGAAATTAAACTACAGTTATAAGTTCTGAAAATTACAAAGACTTTATTGAATGAAATTGTACAGCTTTTTACATATGTACATAATAAAAATGAATGGGAATATACATGTGAGACTATGTTTATGACACCAGGATATGAATAGAACCACAAAAACACAATAAACTAGAAAGTATAGGTGTATGATCATTTATACAGGAAATAGATCAAAATAACAACCTCACTTGACCTCAAATTTGGTAAATATCACTTTTCCAAATGTAAGTATTGCATAAAGTTCGAGTCAGTCAGATATGTACCGAAACAAGGGCTTTGGTATAATGTAGAGCATAATTAATACAGTAGATAGATGTACAAAAAACTTGGGATTTACTGAACATGAAATAATATACATGAATTGGGACAAAAATGACTGCAAAATCAAGGAAAACAAACGTGTGAGAGATAAATGGATGTCTTAGTCAGTATTACACGAATAATATTAATGGCATTGGCAGTTCAGGGCCACATATTATACACACGATGACTGACATTCACATCACAGTCCAGTCCCAAAATACTGCTCAATAGAAGGAGGCAAATAGTATAATTGAACCTTCCCAGCATACCACCTTTTAGGAACTGATTCAGAAGCTCCCGACCGCAAGGCACGAAAGCGAACCACTACACCACAAGTCTCCAGTTTATTAGTTTATACCACGGACAACCAAAGTAATAAACGATGTACAGTTGCTTGCACTTACACCTTGTACAGTGGCTGGTGTATTTTGTGAGATGTGGCAACTCTGTGGAAGGCTTATCTTGCATCTTTAGTCTGGGTACTATTGCGAGGTTCCTTAAGGTCATTCCAAGAGTTTAAATACAATGTAAACAAACACAGAGGTGCCACATCTCACAATACACACCAGGCACTATACTAGACGAGCTACGGTATAAGAGCTGGTGACTGTATATACTACATAACCAAGAATAGTTGATCATGGGAGATGGAATATATACAAAATATAAAAAATAAGAAAGTTGAATGGAACTGAAATTCATCACTTTTTTTTCAAAATTCACTTCAAAATAATACAATACAACGATACTGTAAATAAAGAGAAACAATAATGCGCCTGGAGGAATATTTTAACCCCTTGTGTACAGGATCCCCTCTAAGCTGAATAAAATATTCTGGTGTCGGCCAAATATATCGCACGCTCACTCCAAAAACTATCTTGACGATTATATATGAGACAATATGACACAACGGACGAAGGATTTTGATAACCCTACCGAGACAACAGAAGTCGTGGTGTTCATCTTGAAATTCATCGGACCCCTACATAGAGATATTTCTTGTAGCGACTGTACACTGAACTAGCATTGCCAGAATTAGTTGCTTCTCTTCACTTACTGCACTATAATAATTTAACAGAGGAGTGAATGAGAAAAGCAGAATAGAACAATGACCATAAAATACCATGAGATGATTAATAAATGTTAAGACTAAAGACCAAAAATGAATACCAGTGACTCCAACATAAGGGGTGGGTGAATCGGGTAATCCTCGACACCTTAATGTGAGTAGACTAAAACTTACTTCCTAAAATATGATGGGAAACTAATGACGACTGAAGGCACACATAAATAAGCATTAAGATAATGAACTGGACTCTGCTTTCATTTGTACTCAAGCTACTGCATCCACAACTCAAGACACCTGACCAGACATACACACAGATGAACAGATAAGACAGCATTTCCAGGTTCCCTACCAGTAAGAGGTGAGGGACAAGTTTAAGGTAGTCATGGGTCTCTTACAGGGGAAAATATAGAGATACTAGGGATCAAACAGATGTCAGTTTATATCTCGAGAAGTAATGTATGGAGTGTCATGATTTCAGTGTATGTCATGTGTAGGTATTGTGTTGTTCTGTCCTGTACACACACCAGAGAAGACTTAGCACCCTCTTCCTCTGACATCCTGGTTACCTTATCCCAACACTCTCAAATATCAACAACAAAAGTGAAATAATAATTGACAGGATGGTTAAACAGGCATCAGTTCTATCAGATGCCAAGCTAACTTATCTATCCATTAGGAAACCAACTTCTGTGAAACCAACCTGTTGACCAAAAAACTTTGCATAACTTGAAATCAACAACATGTGCTTGCCTGCACTAAGGTACAGTATGTGTAAACAAGATGAGGTTTTCCTTTTCTTCAGGTAGTGTATAATACAGTATAGTGAAGTATGGTGCATAATAACTAAAAGATGAATTATTAATCTTATATAAAACAATTGACTTTAATTTGAACATGAGATCAGACATAATGGATAATTTGCCTTGACAAGAAATTAATTGGCATCTTAACACAGTACAGGTTGACAACCCTTTATCCGAAATTCTGAAAACCTCTGAAAACCTAAAGTTTTTTTGTGGAGCATATATTTTTTTTTTTTTTTTTTTAAACAGGGATTAGCCCACCCAGGCATGGATCACTGACCCACATCGGGGCCTGGGGGGCGAAAATGTAATAGCAATACTAATTATAATAATAATAATAATTATTCATAGTAAATAAAATTTTTAATTAAAAAATACACCAAAATAAAATAATAATGATAACAATAATAATAATAAAATATAATAATAAAATTTATAATAATAACAATAATACTGTATTAATAAAATAATAATAAAGAAATCCAAGAATGAAAAAAGAAGAGCTCTTTCAAGGCAAGACTTGACCAACACTGGAGCGGGTTCAGGTACATTCAGGAGCCGGTGCATGCCCAGTATTTACCAACAGTGCGTGACAGAGAAGTGACCGATCGCCCAAGTGGCTAACAAGCCGATCAGTGGCGAAGAGGATAAAAGTAAAAAAAAAAGTAAAGTAAAAAGCGAGAAACTCGACCTAGACCTACGAATTATTATTATTATTATTATTTTTATTATCATTATTATAATTATTATTATATTTTCGCCCCCCAGGCCCTGATGTGGATCAGTGACTTGTGCCCGGGTGGGCTAATCCAAAAAAAAAAAAAAAAACAACATTCTGAAAACCAAAAAAATACAAAATCCGAAATGCCTCTGGCCCCAAGGATTTCGGATAAGGGATTGTCAACCTGCACAGTACTTACCAGACCAGAAAAATATTACCCAAATTAAATGTTCATCTCTTTGAACACAAGGATAACATGATTATAAAAGTAATATTTTTTGTTGCATAATTACAGTCATCAGTTTGTTGAAAAAGCTCCCCAAGATACAGTACTGTGAAACTCAATTACAGAAAATGACAAATATTTTATCCGTGCATCTCCTACAATGTGTGGTGAACTATGTTAACCTTGGTGTATGCTGTTAATACTGTATTGGAAAATAATTCTTTCAAACTTCACTGGTGCTTCAACATGATTCTTCATGATATACAAGTATTTACACAACGATTTTTGTCACCGTTTCTGTACAAGAACATAAACTTTAATTACAGATTTCCTTTATAAATAAAAATACCGGTTAACGCCTCGTGTACAAGGTCGCTTCTGAACTGAATAAAATCGTCTGGCATTAGAGAAATAAAATATCAAAAGTTGAATCTCCTTGGTTAATGTAGCCTTAATATTGTGGGCCATCAGTTGAGGTACTGTACTGTATGTTCCACTCTTATGTTAGTTTTTGTCTTCTTTATCTGTACAATAGACAACAGAAGAATAGAGGAGAGTTAGTCTGCCAGTTACTCATACACTGATGGCATCGACATTAGAATAAATATGTCACACATTACTCTGGTGGAGCGACTGTATACACGTCAAAAGTTTCTCCGTCCATCTGAACTTGGAACTTCCCGCTCTCAAGAGTAGCCATAGATATCTGTTGTAACTGTGTGGCCGTCATCTGTTCAGTTAACTGCATGTGTTCCTGTAGTGAAGCGAGTTGAGCCTCATCCAACTCTTGTACTTCCGACTCATTATCTTCGTCATCATCAGCGACGACGACATCGTCAATTTCTTGTTTAAACAGCTGTGGTTCTATGGTAATCCCGGCTTCTGGGGCATCACTAGATGCCTCCATCTGCTGTAGGAGTGACTGGCTCTTTACATCCTTTTCAACAGTTTCAGAGGCTTCAGAAAGGACAATAATACACTGACCACCCTGTCCTATGGCACCAAAGCTGCCATCATCCAAACCCACCATCTCGATCCCTTCCACCCCGTCAAGATCTCCAACCATATAGTTCGTGCTCACTCTCTCTCCTCCATCTTCAATCTTATATTCTCTCTTCAGTACAATCTCTGAAGTGAACATGTCATTCTCTCCACCAATCAGAGCATTCACCGAGACTTGAGGGTGCTTGAACTTTCTATGACGATCGTATGAGACCTTGTGTAAGAATACTGCATTGGGACACTGTTGGCACTTAAAGGGTCCACCTCTGAATGTCTTCGGCTCATGCTGTTTGGTGTGATTCTTCAGGTGATGGATCTTTCGAAACTTTACACCGCACACGTGACATTCAAATGGTTTCTCTCCTGTGTGGACTCGTATGTGTTCCTTAAAGGCAGCACATCTAGTGAAGGCTTTAGAACAATGTTTACACTTCCATGACTTGGCCATGCGATGAGTTTGGTTATCATGCATTAAGAGGGCAAAGTTTGTATGGAATTTTTTACCACATTTCTCACAATAATATTTCTTTTTCTCATGTCTTAACTGATGGGTTTTTAAATTACTTGGGTGGCTAAATACTTTACTACACCTGTCACATGGGTAACTTTTGCCATCGTGAAGTTTCAAATGATAAGCAAGAGCAGACTTTGATGAAAATTGTTTCCCACACACACTACAATCTACCTCCTCTTTGGGGCGATTTAACGCTTCCTCATTTCCCGGCACTTGAATCTCAACGTTATGAAATATCTTAAGGTGATTTTCCCAAGCTCCAATCCGGGCCAGAACCTTCCCACAGAACTGGCACTCGATTGTATCGTGGGAACGCTGATGTTCTTTTAACTGTTCGCCGGTTGGACACACTTTCATACAAAACTTACACAAATGGATGATGTGCGATCTCTTGCGATATGGCCTCTTAACACGCGGCTCTGAGGCATTTTCCTGTGACTTTGACTCCTTCTTTATAGTACTAGATGTGTCTATGTGTGGCAAAGCTCGCGATTTTCTAGAGAGTTCGGCAATACTAAGGCGCATCTTCTCGGACAGAACTGGTACTCTCTTGCCCGGTTCCCTGGGACGGGTCACCTGTAACGTCTGAAAGACAATACAAGGCTTTCAGTCTATCATCATTATATCTGTATAATCTTTATCATTGTCCTGTCACTCAACTCACAAGGGTTCTACAGGTACTAGGGTAAGAGAGACAGTATCATATAAAACTTGTTTATTACTCTTTCTCAATTATATGAAACTACAGTACTGCCTTGTGCTTCAATATCAAAGTTCTGTACTGTACATGTGCCAAGCAATACAATTGTATAATTCCCCTGACAGCTTTAACTGATACAACTCCAGTAAGGTTGTGGTTTTGTGCCTAAACAATAAGTGGACAAAATAAATGTACATTATTCAGATACGCAGTTTCCACAGCCTTGGTTTTTATATATAACTAAAAACCATTTAAGTCCTACTTTTTCTGAAATTGAAAACTGTAAATATTTCTTTGCTGTAAGTACCTTCAACTGAGAGAGTACTGGATGATTCTGGTATGACATGGAAGGTACACAAGATAAAAAGACAAATATTTAGTATAGAATAAACTCATTTAAATAACATCTATCAAAGAATATACAAAGTAAGTATTAGAGCTATAGTACTCAATCAAGCACAAGATAAGTTCCCTGTTCACTGACAAACAAGAAGAAAGGCAAAACAAACAATCTGTACGGCTACGGTCAACAGGGCTCTAAGTTCATCCAAATGTTCACTTAGTTAAAACTGAAGGAATACAAAGTAGACAAACCTCTTAAACACGTATAACAAGGCAGGCATCATGGTTATTTCTGTACAACAAAGAAACTATTCCACTCATCCCAGTACAACATAGCAAGTGTCCCATTCGTCTGTGTTGATACCAATGGCAGCAGGTTCAAAATTGCCCGGCTCTGCGTATATCTGTACGTCTTCAGTGATCGTTTCAGACTGTACTAAAATATGAGCGGCATTCTGACCACAAACATGGGTGTCGAGGTCCTCTTTGGAATGAAAGGAAACATTACATCCAACACAGACGTATTGTTCGATGAGTTTCACGTGGTCGCCACAGAGGTGTTCCTTCCGTTTGTCCTCGCTCTCGAACAACGCACCACAGTCGTTACACCTCAGGTATTTCTTAATCTTGTCCTTGGGGGAGGGATCGGGTTCGGCATTAGTGTTAAAATGCTGCTTCATGTGAGCTTCGATGTGCGCTTTTCGACGGAACATTTTAAAACATACGGTACACTCGAATCTCTTGGGTCTGTGCTTCTCTACGTGATTAAGATAAATACTAGATCGGTTAAATTCTTTTCCACACACTTCACATTTCCAACACCTTGCATTCTGGTGGACAGAATTGTAGTGATATCCTAACTCAGAAGTGGTATAAAACTTAGAGGGGCATTTATCACACGCTACTTCCTTCTCTCCGTGACGTTTCATATGAGCCTTGAGATTTTTTGAATGACCGAAGCTCTTGTCACATATATCACATTTAAGTTTTGCGTCATTATGGGCAGTAGTAACGTGGTATGTGACTGCCGGTTTAGATTTGTATTTTTTGCCACATATCCAGCAAACGTGTTGAGCATCTGGATTTAATTTCAGTCCGTGGAATTTGACATAATGCTGAGTCAACATTCCCTGTTTGGCGACCACTTTTCCACACATGGCACATTCGTAACTTCCGTGAGTCTTTATGTGATCTCTGAACTCTTGTGCATAGTCAAACTCTATCCCACACAAATCACACATGTGGGTCTTGTTCTTATAAGTCATTTTCTCGGATTTAGAAGACACATCCTCAAGTTTGGGAGTCTTCCTCATAGACTTCCCCTTTCCTCCCTCTCTTCTGACACCACTCAGCACCACTATCTCTTCCACAGTTATCTGTAAAGCACGAGATCTGTATCAGGAGCGAGAGAGGAGGAAGATCTGTCATTCTAACTAGTTCCACCTAAGTCAGGGTAATATTATATAAATTACAGTAAAGTATTGCCGTAGTTATTATGCTCAAGAACACCCCCTTAAAACAATACATGCACACACACACACACACACACACACACACACACACTATTATATTCCAAAAGATGTTAAAAGTATTATACTGTAAGAAATATTTTTCAAGACAAAACAAAAAAAATTAGGATTCCAATACTGTATAAGTGCACTTAGTCATCCAGTACAAATAGCACCAGGTTTAAACATTTATACAATCTAATTTCCTTAGACATAATAATAAAGCTTAATCGAGTAGTAACCTGCTTTGTCAGCTAGGAAAGCACTTGGAAGTCCTATACAGTACTTAATGCCAGGTCCAACATTGTAAAAGTGGAATGGCGATAGGAAGAACATCCAGCCATAAAACTTGCCATCAAGTAATCACGACTAATCCAAGCATGTGTAGAAAACGGCCGTAAAATGATGATGATGAAGACTGATGATGCTGTTAAAAAGAAGTACAGTAAGAGCTGAAGAATTCCTTTTTTGTTTCCATCCTCAATCAACATCTCTTCCTTTCCAAACTTATTGCTTCTACACACCTTTTCAAGATTTATATTTCCCACTGCTTACACTCTGTTGTATATCTTATAACCATACCAGGCACAGTCACCCACAAAGGTCCTGTTGTCTCTCCTGCTGTCCTACAAACCCTGAGATTCAGACTCATGAACCCGAAGCAATATATTAGATGCATTATTCTGTCTATAAATGCTTTGGATTCACTGGTTTGAATCTCAGGGTTTGTGGTTCAGGAGGAGAGACGACAGGTCTTTTGTGGGTGACTGTACTGTACACACCACTGGGGAAAACTCCCCTGTCCAACCCCCCACCCATCCTTTTTTTCTCAGAAGTAGATGCAGTAGGGTAAGAAGGCTCCTTGCCATGGCTTAAAGTCATGCAGCCATTTTCTCAGTCGTCTGGAAGCGAGGTGAACACCTTTCCGAGGCCTCTCACACCAGTCGTAAGCATCATTGACTACCGGGAAATTTTCTTCACAATTTATGAACAGGACAGTATTGTTATAATTCCTATTACTGTACCACAATTTGCATGATCTACAGTGGAGGTACAGTAGTATTTTTTAAATAGCTGTGCACTGTATATGAGGCTGGGTCAGGGCCACACTGCACCCGACGCCATCCTGTTTACCGTACTAGTCTCCCTATTATTACCCCCGTTCTTTGATGATCATGTATCCCCTGACCTCACACAAAAATATGAGAAATGTAAAGATGAAAGACAGCTGGGAACATAAAGACAGGTGGATAACAAGATGTACCTGTATTTAGTAACTTAAAACAAATTTATTTCACTTCAAAGACAAATTACAACTTTCTTACAAAACCACCGTATAAGAATAATTTTTCTTAAGAGTATTGAAGACAATTATGGATCAGTAATGCCTTTCAGACTCAATTAATGAAGAAAATTCAAAAATTCAATCTCATAATCACTTAAAATGCTCCATATTATAAGACCATTCAACTGACAGGATCAAATCAATATTCTGAGACTCATTACACAAGTTGATGGTAGGAATACATTTTAATTAGCACGTTAAGTGTTGACCAAACCAGAACCCTCCATCATACAACACAGTTTGTTTCATGAAGTTGACCAAATTGTGAGAAATACTGGTAATAAAAATAGTAAATAAACAAATGAGCATTCCCCAATCTAAACTAATTATCGTTAGCCAAATAAAATAATACAAATGGCGTCCCTGTAGTGAAGGGGTTAATAGGATCCAACCTAATTCAAATGGGTCCCACTCTCAGTTATTAGGTAATGTCAGAGTCTATAGGGATTGGGGGTACGTATACCTTGCAACCATGAACATACAGTACAGTATATACATATAGCAGAAGGCATGTACTTTGTAAACTATAAAATCAGACGACAAATAGAATTGGGATACATAATTCAGTTCCTGTTACAGTATATCTTATAATGATACATAATAATTGTAATTTATCACATGAAACACATAAGCACTACAGGATATCTTGTAATTTGTCCTTAATACTCACTGACTGTATATCTGAGGAACCTAATTGTACTGTACACCCTCCAGACACTTAAACACTATATGGTGGTACAATCCTTCAGACCAATCTCTCTGCCTTTATATCCCTCTTGCAATCCTCATCCTAATCTTCTGAGCCCTTATCCTAATCTCATAAAATGGGACTTTAATCTTCAATTCTCCATCGATAAATTATATGTCTCTCTTTCCCAAAACTTAATGACTTATAAACTTTTAATTAATGGTCAATCTTTTACCATTAAAGTCCTAGAGTTTGTACATGGAAGTATATTGAAATTGGGTTCATTTGTTTCCACCTTCTGAAGAGTTGACATATCTTATAAGAAAGGAGTGTGCTTAAGCCTGGGTCTTTAGGTGAGAGAGACCGGCTCTGTTCCTGCAACACTAAACAATAATATGTTAAGTTTCTTAATCCCGGAATCATCTTGTAAGTTCTATAATTTTTGAAAGGTGCCACATTATATTTACCTCTTCATTTATTTGAGTTATATTTTGTTCATGTTTGTACTTACAGGTTTGTCATATTATACTTAAATCTATAACACTGTAATTTGTTTTGTACTGTACACTAGCTCCAAAAAGTATTGTTACAATTTTGTGTGAAGATAATATTACACAACAGATGAGGGATCTTGACAACCTTACCAAGACAACAGGAGTCACGGTGTTCATTTTAAAATTCATTGGACCCCTCCGTGATGATACTTTTTGGAGAGTGTATAATATTTCACAAATTTTACAACTTGCTATAAATAAAACAAGATTTACTTTTCCATTAGTGTGATGCACCACCATGTTAGGAATCTTTACCCCTCAAGACTTCACTGTCAATAACAGATATAAAATCACCAAGAACACAACAGTCAGTAATACCCTCTTTGATATACTGGGTAACCGATGACTCTAGTCTGCTGGGTCCTGGCTGGGTGTTTGTAATGCATGTGATTTCTGTGTGACTTAGTTCAATATTCCTTAAAGCATCTTCTGAAGAATCACAGGCACCAATAGATGGGTCATTCTGAGTTTTAAAGTTCTCTACCTCCAATACTTTATCTGATCCATTACCCAGGACAAATGTAGCTACTGCAGTTGGTTCTTCGTTCATATCTTTAACTAACATAATGTGTCTATCATCATCTACACATGACCCGGGAGGCTCTAGAGAGTCACCGTATGTGTTACTCTCAAACAGCTCTATATCTGGGTATCTCTGTGGCTCCTGTGTACTGACAGAACTAGAGTCTGACCCAGTGGTTAGATTTGGTAGAAGAGAAATAAATCTTAAAGGGCTACAAGATTTGGTGTCCTCATTGATGTATTTTTTTCCACTTTTGATTGTCGTACATTTAATGACAGATTTTTTCCCCGTCACATTCACCTTCCGTACTCGAATACATTCTCTAGATTTATCCTGAGTCTGAATCAATTCTGTTGTTTGTGACAAGTCTACTGTAGTTGAATGTTGGGTCTCAACAGCATGCACTTGATGGCCATTTTCTTGAGTGTTGAGTTTTCTTTCTTGCTCAAGATGGTAATTAAATGCATGTCTGTGCTTGAAGGTGCGTCCACAATGACGACAAGTGAGAGGACGATGGTCGGAGTGAACCATACGATGATGTTTCAAGACCGAGCGTTGACAGAAAGATCGTCCACAGTCTACACAGTTGTAAGGGCGACACTTGCGATGCACCTGATTAATGTGTTTGTTCAACTCACTACGAAGGTAAAATGCTGCCTCACACTCACTACACTTGATAAGTCTTTCTTTATGTCTAACAACATGGCTTGCAAGATTCTTGGGGTGATTAAACTTACGGCCGCACTCCTTACAGCTGTAGACCTTCCCCGAGTGAATGCCAATCATGTGACTGTGTAGCCCTCCAGCTGAAGCATATGCCTTTCCACACAATTTGCAATGATACTTTTCCTTTTCAAATTTATCCCTATTTACCTCCATCTCAATATTATGAACAATCTTTAAATGGTGTCTGAGAGCACTTGGTCTAGCGAGAGCCAGACCACAATTGGGGCAGCTGTGGTGGGCGTGTGTGAGAACATGAGTGGACATTTCAGCCTCAGAAGAAGTTCCTATTCCTCCCTGAAACATAGGGGAATCAAGGCTACTACTGAGTACCTACATAGCATATGACATGATTAACTGACAGTTTACTGTACAGTAGATACATTAGGAATACTGTACAGTACTGTATATGAACCCAACACTTAAAGGTAAATCATTAATATATGCTGGTGTTGCTTTGATGGAATAGATCTACTCTATAGTTATATACTATGTAACACTCTTTAATCAGATAGTGACATTGACTGTATGCATAGATTGCCATAATTATATTAGAATAATTCTCTAAGTGATACCAAACATTCAAATACAGTATACAAACTGACATAGGCAGCAATACAGGCAGATGAACATACCTACACATACACAAATACTTGCATGCACTGTGTAATCAAATAAGACATTTTCCAACTAAACAATAAGTTACCTTTCAGGACACTCAGTAAACCCACATATCTCATATACCTGTACACATTCATTCAATCTTTCCAAAGTGTAGGTAGTGTTGAGACATAAACAAATATTTCAGACAATCAGTGTAGATAATATCAGCTTCAGGATCATATGTTTGCCAGTATTATACAGTGTAAGAGCTTCAGCTTCAGCCCAAACAAATGAACTGCCACTGAACTTTAGCCTTTCATTTGATTTTTATTTCATGATCATTACTTTGTTGTAGCTATTGGGTAACTGCTGTTTGAATGTCATGAAACAATGGTAAAATTAGGTCTGTGGCCAAATGGGACAACTATGTGGTGGTGGAACCTAACCTGCCGTCAATTGAGAAGTTTACGGGGAAATGCCTCATCTATAACAGTGAAGTCAATTGAGAAGTTTGCCGGGAAATGCCTCATCTATAACAGTGCCGTCAATTGAGAAGTTTGCCGTGAAATGCCTCATCTATAATAGTGCCGTCAACTGAGAAGTTTGCCGTGAAATGCTTCATCTATAATAGTGCCGTCAACTGAGAAGTTTGCCGTGAAATGCCTCATCTATAATAGTGCCGTCAACTGAGAAGTTTGCCGTGAAATGCCTCATCTATAATAGTACCGTCAATTGAGAAGTTTGCCGGGAAATGCCTCATCTATAACAATACCATTAATTTGGAGTTGCTGGTTAACGGAATGCCAGATAAGAGAGTCACCCTGTACCAATAAAAAATCAATGCCCATAATTCTTTGCTAGTTGGTAAAAGACACCACAAAAAATTAGCACATTCCCTCCAACCATAGATGACCCCAGCTCCATACACATAAGGTTATAAAGTAGTACCAATATATTCACCTGGGAGTCAATACACAGTATACTTATTCTTGTCCAAAACATCACTAGACAAGGAGGGAATCACCAGAATCAGGCCGGTACGGTATATCGAAGATCAAAGTCACAAGAGATATTAGTCTTTTGAAGTGATACTATAAAAAATATCTTTACATTGCCATTTCAGAATCACTTATATTTTTTACTGTACTGTACTACCAATACAGTATTCTATTCATGTCATATATTGTTCTAAGTTATGTTATTTCTGGCACTTGTAATTTGCTCCTTCCTTATGCTTAAAGGACCCAAACAAATAGGTCACTTTTCCCCAGCTGCCATAAACAATGATTTCATGATATATATAAATTGACCCTACTGTTCCTGCCAACAAAATTCCCTTATACAGTATTGTACTGTATTTACCACCCAAAACAATTCCTGTATCTCTATCGTAACAATGATAATCAATTTGTAATTTTTTGTAAACTGTTAACTCATTTGCAGAACCTACCTGTTAAGCTGCATCCTAACACAACAATGTAGAACAAGTAATCTACACATTAACAATGACAATCTAAGTGTCTTACCTTTTCACTCTTGTCTTCAACATTTGTAGCTGCATCATCAGTTTCTTCAGCACCTGCAGATTCTTCAGTCTCCAAGCTAGGCTGTTCCTCCGTGTCATCATCTCCTGCAATCAAATTTATATTTTCAAAACTGTGTATGAGAGCAATGACAAGTCTTCCACATAATTTACATTTTTGTACATTTTTTTTTTCACCGGATATTCCCCATATCCTTGGCTTTAAATCATTTGAAGATGGGATCCAGGGGAATGCTCCAAATATCTTAAATTTCTTACTTGAAAAATGAAAGATTAACCCTGTCTTTTTTTCTAACAGAGTGCAGAGTCAGGTGGCCCACATTACTCACAGTGCTTAGTACGGAACTGTTCTCCAGACCATTCTCCATATGCAAGACAGTGTTGATCAGTCACCCCATTGGAGTTTATCAATCACCCTTCCCTCCCCATAACACTATCAACCCCAAATAAGGAGGACTAGGTGCAACAGTTACCCTTAAAAGCAGGTCCTTTCTGACCCATGTCTGTTTAATCAGCACACTAACACTATAATGTAGTCAGTAATCAAACAAATAGCCACATTTGTGTCAGGGTAAGGAATCCTTGTTTCCCACTTCCACACACCTCCAGGAACTAAATACAGGTAAAACAATCTTCCATGAGGACCCTCGATCACTCATATACAATGGCTGCTGAAACCAAAATTTGCACTGTTAACTTTCAACTGGGCAAATGATACCAACAATATCTCAGTAACTTTCAAGAAACAAGTGAAAATAATTTTAAAAACCTATATACTATTGTACAGTACAGTATACAGCACTGTATGTTCTAAACAAATAATGTTCACAAACATACGAGAATACAGTACGTATATACAAACAGAAGCTCCCAATTTCTATAATCTCTTTTCCTAAAAAAAAGAGGATCAATGATATAAGTCAAAGCCTAAGACTTTATCTACTTCCATATCATCTTTAGTCGTCTTCCACTGTTGTGTGATAGCTGTTATAAAATACAAACTCATCAAGAGAGGTGGGAGGATATAACAGTACAGAGTGGTAGGAGAAGAGTGTATAAGAGCTGATACAAGTGTAAATATTCCACACACACTTCCTCACATGGGTGGTAAGCAGAGTGGGTCCTAACCCTCCATACTGCTGCACCATACAGTACAGTATTTCACAATACAGTAATTCATTATGCACACTAAGTTGATTCATCAAGTACATAAACATAAAAGTACAATATTAAACTTAGCTACCTAGTATCTTTGTAACCAGTTGGCCTAACTTCTCCCCCAGAGAGACAGATGTTTTGCCTGGCCCCAAACCATCCTTTGGGTTTTTTGGTGGTCTACCGGGGCCACGGCCTCGTCCGCGACCTCTTCCACGACCTCGCCCTCTCCCGCGCCCTCTTTAAGAAAAATATAAAATTAGCATACTGTACTGTATATTGCATCTGTTAAGTCCACATGTATTATACTTTTCATGACTATCAACTTAATATATTATATTCTCACAAGCAGGTTTAGTACGGGACACTCATTCCGAGGGCCTCTTATATACATAATACATACACCTCTACATAAACATAATTTCAATTTACAGTACCGTACCTGCCACGACCTCTGACGCGAGTTTTACCCATCATCCACACATTATCATAGGCGGGGTTAAACTCAGGGTCGTCAGGTCTGATCCCCTGGTCTTCAGGCCTCAGTTCATCTGCTAGGAGGTCTTCCTCGTCATCTAATGGTTCAACTTTTAACTCGTCAATTGACTCTTCATCCTCATCAGGACTATCTATATCCATTGGTTCTGTTGAAGACAAATCATATATTGTATATCAGATATTATATCCTTTCTGTGCGTCATATAATACAGGCTACTGTACTGTATTTTTGTCTACAGTATGTGTTTCGCTTTCCCTTTCCACCTTTAACTGCACATTATCATAAGTTTTCTTCATTCATTTACCACTTATCCTGAATTTCACAACTTATGTATCGCCTATGTTCATTTTTTACCCAATGATAGTCTACAGTATGCTGCTCTTAATTCTGGCCATCCTGTGCTCAAGTGTGAAAAATGTGATACAGGTTGACAATCCCTTATCCGAAATCCTTGGGGCCAGAGGCATTTCGGATTTCGGAATTTTTCGGTTTTCAGAATGGTTTTTTTTGTGTGTGTGTGTGTATTTTAATATAATAATAATAATAATAATAATAATAATAATAATAATAATAATATTAATAATAATTCATAGGTCTAGGTCGTGTTTCTCACTTTTTATCTTTTTTCATTCTTGTATTTATTATTATTATTTTATTAACACAGTATTATTGTTATTATTATTATCATAAATTTTATTATTATATTTTATTATTATTATTATTATTGTTATCATTATTATTTTATTTTGGTGTATTTACTGTGAATAATTATTATTATTATAATTAGTATTACTATTACATTTTTGCCCCACAGGCCCCAATGTGGGTCAGTGATCTATGCCTGGGTGGGCTAATCCCTGTTTAAAAAAAAAAATGCTCCACAAAAAACTTTCGGTTTTCGGAATTTCGGATAAGGGGTTGTCACCTGTAATGAATTAGGTTTTCATTTCTACTGCTCCTATTATATTTTATCAGTGTTTTGGGTAAAAAAAAAATTGGCAGCTTTGATTTTGAAATACTCTCTTCTGGCACAGCCAATAGCTTCTCATAATACCGGCCACTATTTGGGAGATCGGTATCCCAATTTAGATCAAAATATCATAACAAGGCTGAATAACTGAGGGTTGTATGAGGACAAGACAATGACTGACCCAACTGGTGGCCTGTATTATGTGAGGCAGTCTGGTACAGAAGCACAAGTCACACAACACTTCATCAAATTAGCTTCTTGCATATCCCACTCAAAATCTTCCCAGTCACTATGACTTGTTAGAACACCTCCTAACTTCTCCAAGAAAGAGAGGGAGGGAGGGAGGGAGGGAGGGAGGTTAATTCATACCTAAGTTTCCTTCCTCTCCACCTGGTAACTTAAGTCTTCTAAGGAATGATCGGTTGTACCAGCCGGCTATTGTATTCTTGATGACGTCAGAGCGGTGCTGCATTTCATCCAACTCATCAAGAAGTTTAAAGCATCGACGACACAAAGTCTTTGAATATACCTGAAAAAATAAATGGTTTAAACCTTACCTAGTCACACCAATACAATATACCTGTAACTCAAATAAAGATTAAGATTGTGTGTTATCCCAACTTTAACCAATGATCGAGTTAAAAGCCAGCATGTAAATAAACTACTGTACGTACAGTATATGAAACATTCAGCATATGTGATAATTGATTAAAAAGCTCAGGATAAATTGTAGATAATGGATGAATTAACATAAACCAATACCCACCTGAGTAGCATCCAGAGGGGACTTGATGATCTGTTCCAGTATGTCTCCGAGCTGCTGCCGGGTGTGTGACGTAACGCTCGACTCTAAGAACAAGTTGTGTACGTCCTGGGCATGAATGTCTTTTATTGTTCTGTCACACACCTGTAACAAATTTAATATTAAACTTTCTGATCTTGTCTCCCATTCTAAGCATAGAGATAACCTGTATTGTATGATTAAAATACTAAAGTATATTTGGGTTAGTACTCACCAAGCAAACGACAGGAATGCCAGGTGTCAATCCCGCCTCCCCCATCTTGGACACTTCTTCCGCCTTCCTTACAGCTATCCGTGTACCTTCACTCATCATTAATCGCTTACTGTAAAGATAACGCATTACTTCAATAAACTGATCATATCTTACGACAATGGTTTCTTAAAATACAAAGCTGTTATGATCTCCCGGCAATAAGCACTTGATGGCTTTGTCCGCTATCCATGGCCTTTTACTGTTTACACTCCATACATACATACATACATACATACATACATACATACATACTGACTGAGGATAACATTTAAGATGCATACAATCGGAGTGAACAAATTGCCACTAACGTCAAAATTTATTCACAAATGGATAAGGAAATCACCTCTGTATCCCAAGACTCAGCTACTCAGAACAGTAGTGGTGATAAGACGCTTCTGCTATTAAGAGTGGCGGACGGCTGATGACAGATTGATTGATAGATAGATAGATAGATAGATAGATAGAGATACCTTAGATAGATTGATAGATAGATAGATAGATTGATACCTTAGATAGATTGATAGATGGGTCCGACTAATTACCCAAATGTAGCTGCAATGAAGTCAAATAATGGTCCTACATGAATAAATCGGACTGCTAATCACTTCTCGACTAGTATATGGTGTCACAAATTCACAAAAAAATGGAAAACTTACTTTAATCTGAGTTAATAGATCGAGTGCATGTACTGAACCGAACCTAACCTAACACAACACAACTCAGATTAAAGTAAGTTTACCAATTTTTTTTTTACTTTATGACACCAAATAATAATCGAGAAGTGATTCACAGCCCAAATTACGCTTGTACGACCATCACTTGACTTCATTGCGGCTACATTTGGGTAATTAGTCGGACCGTATTTTTATTATGTTAGCTCATTCCACAAGTTCAGTATAACAAGTTAATTGACCTGATAAGCCATTGAGGTAATATTAGAACAAGTATATTATGTTAAACTCTTTCCTTACTCTCCAACTACATCTGTTATATGACTCAAACAAAAAATAAAGGAATTCATTGATAACTCGTATATATAAAGTGGCGACCGCCTGCTGAACCTCTGGGTTTAAATAATAACTAGAATTAAGTTTTAATTTCTTAATGAACTCAAAACTTATTAATCTTTCACTAGTATTCAACCATGGCTTATTAAAACAGTTTATTTAGAGCTTGAATAGGATAATGAATTAGTCTTAAGGTTATTATTTTTTATTTAGTATTAGTGGTTAGTAGCGAGGTCCATCAGGTCGTTAGAGGTCAGTCTCTTTTACCTTATAACCATCTTGACAGCTTGTTAATTCTTATAATAATTAAAGATCTATGGCTCTACCATCACCCCCTGTACTCTAAATTATAATAACTGATCAAGAGAGTTAAATAGAGTAAGGAAGAAATAAAGACTCATAAACATGCATTTGTATATTGAAACAACTTTAAATGCCTGGCCCAGGGAGTACATTTTTTAACAAGGTATTAGTGTCTAAACATTATTTTACTTCATAAAATTTATAACTATTCTATTCTTGGGTGTATTTGAATCTAACGAGTAAATTATAGAGTATTAAAGACATGTGACTCACCTGTATAAGGCCCCAAACACCCGGGTAACTCGCCTAACAACATCACGGGTCTGGAATAACACAAATATGGCCGACTACTCCAAACTCGAGACGTGATTGGTCAGTTGGGAGTCGATGTTACTGTGTGATTGGTCAGTTGAGTCCCGGGAGATATAAAACAAACTCTTTCCTCCCTGGTGTTTTAGTTATTATTTTACCACTTTGTTTACAGGTTGTTTAATTGGTTGCTCTGTTATTTACAGTTTTTTACGACTTTTGTTGTCTGGTATTAATACAGGAGGAAGCCGGAGTACCTGGAAAAGCTGGAGCGGGATTTAAACACCTTACTCTCACCTGTCCAGTTACAGCTAGGACCCAGAACATAACTGAGAGCCCACTGGTGGTTGACAAGTAACGAATTATTTCTAATCGATTACAGTAACTAAGTAGTTTTTCCAGTAATGTACGTGTTAGATAAAAATAAATATTATCTCAGCTATCTCTATTTCATTATTTACATCGCTTAGTTAGCAACACCCAGATAACGTTTTCTTTCTACTGACGTCGCTTATAAGTTGCGTACCACAACTTTGTCCTCTCATAATATTTGTTATTAAGTTAACATTATTGGTTTTTATTTTCAATTTTCGATTATATATGTATCTATCTAATCGAAGCAGGTCAAGTTCGGATTCATTTTTTAAATGACTTCATTATATCTCAAGTTCGGTACCCGTTTACTTTTACTTTTATCCTCTTCGCCACTGATCGGCTCGTTAATCGCCTGGGCGATCGGTCACGTCACTGTTTCCCACTGTTGCCAAGTACTGGGCATGCACTGACTCCTGAATGTATCTGAACCTGCTCCAGTGTTGGTAGAGTCTGGCCTTGAAGCAGCTCACACTCGGTGCCGTCACAACACTCTCTGGAAGATTGTTCCAAGAGTTCACAACCCTCACTCTGTAAAAGTTACCCCTCACAGTTTTCTGGACTTGTGGCTTCTTCTACCTTGAGCTGTGACTCCTTGTGGGGCGAGCGTCCGCCAGCTCCAAGTATGAGCACTCCATTGAATAGTGCCCTTGAGATGTTTATACACCTCAGTTAGGTCACCCCTTGTCCGTCTGTAGTGTAAGCTAAGCAATTGCAGGCGTTCTAATCTCTCAGGGTAGCTACTGTAAGCCTAGCATATCTCTGGGACTACTCCAGACGGGGAAGCACCTCACTCCTGAAGCCGATCCCATAAACCACACACTAGCGCCATACGAAGAGCTTATTACACCTGACTTTCTTGTATTCTGTTATATTTATATTAATATCAACAAATAAATCGCCTTACAAAGATACACCTTTGTTTGGGAGATAAATATTAATGTCTCACATCTTCCAAGTCCAGCTAAATTTCTAATCAGTTACCTGCAGTGGATAATAATAGCCATAATTAATAAAAAAAGATAGTAGGAATAACAATAAAGGACAAGAAATATAAAAGAAAGGCAATTTATTATTTCATTTCAATTTGTAAGTATTAAAAATGAAGGAAATTTATATGAAGACATGAAAAGAATTACAAAACAGATAACATAAAAGAATTCTTCAAAATTTCCCTCAATAAAGTCCAGTTTATTATTGTTGGTACATAAAAACAACTTGTTAGTAGACAACTTTGAATAAAAGTTACGAAAAGAATTAGATCTCGTTGTACTTTTGCTAAGATACTATAGAGGTTCTGATCCCAAGTTGATGATTATAAAGGATGGAAGACTGATCAACTCATAATAGTGCCTCGTGAAATCTATTATCATTTTTCGTAATAACAGGTCATATAGTAATAAACTTTAACTATACTTATACTGTAATACTTAACTGAGGAAGACAAAGGGTTATTCTGACCGTGATGACGACCAAAATATTGTTGTACTGAATAAACTAACTCTTATCTAACTTCCTCTAGTCATCAACAAACTTACTCAATCTCGATCATGTGAACAAAAACAAATACTGAATGGATCGTACATTAAGGGTTGATTCGTGGGGTAGTAGTGGGGTGGTAGTGGTAGGGGTAGCGGGTGGGGGGAGAGTAGAATTGGGGAGGAGTAGGTAGGAGGGTAGTTTGTGGGGTGGTAGGAAGTGGGGTGGTAGGGGTAGTGGGGTGGTAGGGGTTGGGGTAGTGGGGTGGTAGGGGTAGTGGGGTGGTAAGGGTAGTGGGGTGGTAGGGATGGTAGGTGGGGGTCGTGTAAGGGACAATTGGTATAGTAAGGGCATCTGTTGAGTGGATCTAAGGCTATTTGAGTCTCGTAGGACGTGGGGGGCGTTGACAGGACTCTTTAGTACATAAGACTCCTATACGGCTCCTGAAATCGTCCTTTTCAGTATAAGAGTCTATGGCGGTTTTGGAACAGATAAATGTCATCAGGATTCTTCAGGACACCATTACATCCTTCAGCATTCAAACTAAGACAAGATCCATCATGTTTCTTGGGGATCCTGTGGGACGTCTGAAGGAAGGTGGGGAGGGTGAGTCAAGAGATGGGAGGACTCAGGCTACGATGACGGGGGCGCGGAAGCAGGTAAGGACCCTCTCGTTGTCATCTGTCACCCGGAACTCCACCACGACGTTGCCCTGAGCCTGAAGGAGGACCAGAGACTCATTAACTTCTAATATATAAAAGGTAAGTTGTAATCTCTCTTTCTTTATAGTTAATTAATTATAGTCATGATCCCTTTCATCTCTGAGACTTCGTAGATTGTGATAAGATGATTTTCACTTACACACGCCTTTCATCTCTCAGAACAATCATCTCTTCAAGTGTAAAGACCCAAACACCTTCTATCACTCATAAAATAACCTTCTTTTATCATTTCTTTCCCCAAATAACGTGAGTGTTGTGAGGTACTGACCATACGAGCCTGGATGGGGATGGTGATAGATTTCCTGATGGTAGTTGGGACTCCTGGCGCTAGAGGGCAGCCAGTGTCAGTAAAGCGACACAGCGGCTTCTTCTTCTCCCCGGGCATAGAGACTCTCACAGGCTTATTGTTCGCGTTAATGAAGGGGAGTCTCACCCAGGCGTAGATGTCGCTCTTGATGTTGTACAAGTCTTCGTCTGGAATGAACATAATGTCAGATACAAGACCTCCCCCCAGGCGTTTATGTAGCGTGAAAAACAAAATAACTTGAGATTTATGTTTAGTTTTGATGGTGAAATATTAACTCAAACTGACTTCCCATAGAACGTCGTTCGTTTACATCTGAACACGACGCATAACACAGTACTTACCCGCGTCGAGTACACAAGTGACCGAGACTGTTTGTTTACATGTGACTCACTAGTTTGTTGGGTGAGGGTGATCTGGTAGGTGCCTGAGCGTCCAGCACGGGCAAGACAGGGCCATTTGGTGCACTCCCTCACCTCCACGGAATTTAGCTGGGCCAGTTGCGGCACGTCTGTGATGTAAACACTCTCGTTATTCATCTGTCCCGCAGGGTTATACAGTTGGGTATTGTCCATTAACCTCTCTCTCTCTCTCTCTCTCTCTCTCTCTCTCTCTCTCTCTCTCTACTATAAAAAGGCATCACGCGAATGTTTATAGAGTCTGTCATGATATACTGACTGAAAAACACCACACAAACACTTCACACTTCAGAGATCGCAAGACGCCACACACCCTAACCCAACTTACTGCACAGAGTGAAGCCTTCCTTATCGTCGACGCGGATACCCTGGGCGAGGTAGAAGCTTGTCACCAGCATCAGCACACGAGTCATCCTACAACACCACATCCTCATCACACTATCTACTGAAATTCAAAATGTATATAAACATTGAAAATAGAGAATATACCTGTCCCGCCCGTCTACCCGCCCACCCGTCCTTCCCGCCAGCTTGAAACTCTCTCTCACATCAATATTATTCGTCACAGCTTCGTTCCTCTTACACCTCTCCATTAACATTCTACTGTTTGTTTATCTCTCCGAGTTAACCAGTCTAGTGTAGCCTGTAGTTCATCAGCTGTGAAAGGTAAAGAAACAAACGTAACTACTTGAGGTACTTATCATTCCCGACCACGACCTTACAGCTTCACATACACCTGGTTGACAGTAACCTAGTACCTACGAGGATTATCTAGCATAGTTCTCTTCTACACTGAGAGGCTAATAGTGTTGTAACTTATGATTGGGGGGTTTGCAGGGGAGGAGGACGAGTGGGATCTGAGGGGGAGGGGAGTGGGATCTGAGAGGGGGTGAGGCACTTGATCTTGTATTAAGGTCAGTAGTAACAACAAATGCCCTCTCTGACATATACCAATTTCATCACCATTAGTGTGTGTGTGTGAACCCTGTTGACCATGGCTTCACGTCCACTGTGTTGTCTTAATGTTACTTAACAGGTGAATTTGTGTCTCTTGAGAACATACCTAACACCTCACAACACAAGTAACACTCAACACACACCTGTAACACAACATACACCTTGCAAGTCATGGTTATCGATAAGGTATTTAATTATTAGGTGAAATAAACTAAGGTGTCTAATCATCAGGTAAAACAAATTATCATACGTAACCGCTAACCCACCTGGATGATATTACTGGATGATAAAAACAATTAGATAATTATCATTTAGTATTATTACTGTTACTGTCAAGAGTTACGGCCATTACGCGTTACGGTGTGGAGGGGGAGGGGGGGTGGGATGGGGAGGTGGGGGGAGGGGGAGGTGGGAAGGGGAGGGGGAGGCTACTGGAAATATGCTTACGGTGCCGTTGTTCATCTGGCCTTGGTCGAGTCACCTCACTGTTTACCATTGTTTGCATACCTGTACTATCTATAGACATTGTTTGTATACCTGCAGTATCTACACACATTCTTTGTACACCTACATTCTCTATATATGTTATTTATATATTGGTATTGTCTATGTACATTTTGAATCAATATGAATGGTGGCACACTTCGCGGGCCACAGGTTAACAGCGACGAGCCAGTATTGCTGCTGTGTCCACCCAACTTCCAAAATTGTCCTTTCTGTAATTAATAAGAATTTTTTTTTCTGATTGCCAAATGCAGTGGCGGGCCACAGAAATAATTTGGCGGGCCAAATGTGGCCCGCGGGCCGCACTTTGCCCACCCCTGATCTATCTAAACCTCACCGTCATCTCACTTACGGAATTGAAAGTTTGAGTCTGCGTGTGGATCATTTAGCACCTTGAGTTCTTACAGTAAATAAACACTATATCATAAAATAAACACCGAACTTTCATATGTTACTCGTATCTATTCTGAACGTAAAAAAAAAAAAACAGATTCATTATCTGTTTAGAACTAAGACCTTAAGAGTGTTAATAGCTTGTAAAACAGGTATTTAAATAACAATGTTTTAAACTACTGCGTATGTTTATAGTATTCAAGGCTTTGTTTTGTGTCAGTGTCTTTATCAGTCCAGTTCTTGTCTAGTCACTTTTTGGTTTCTTGCCTCACGAATGGCTTTGATAGAGGGTCCTATTTACTTCACACTGCTGTAAGTTTTAATGCCAACTTGTGCCCCCCTCAAAAGAAATAAATAAAATTAAATTACGAAATCATGTCTCTTATACCAGCTGTAACTAATGAAAATCAAACAAATCCACAAGTTTTATGTTTACATCCTGTCAGTCGCTTCTGTAGTGATTAATTAGCAACAGCGCCACCCGAGGACTGGAGCCTCGCTTACATTCTGAATACCATGTGGATGATTCGCCATGATCAGATACTTCCACAAAATTGCCCAATCCTCTTCTAAATTCACAGAGAGTCATATTTATGTAAATCATTTTTCTTTTTTTAAGTTTAACAAATTTATTGACATCAAGTTTACATTCACATCCAGTCGTCTGTGTGATTTGTTAACTATCAGGTATGTGCTTGATGCGATGCTAACATTAACAAAATCTCAAAACAAAAACAAAAACAAAATACATTCCACGTATCCACAGTAAATTACCAAGAATAGACTAGTATCCAGATATCAAGGTGATTATACAATTATGACATGAATAACAATGAATATGATTAAAAATACCAACACAATCACACTACTGAATCATAAAAACACTCCTACAAAACCACCTTACTCTAAAAAACCCACATACAGTAAATCACCAATTTCAAACCCACCTTAAGTCGATTTTTGGAGGGAAAGAATTGACGAAGAATATCTCACTCGTAACTGGAGCGTCGCTTACACTAGTAATACTTGTAGTGTACTGGCCAACCACAGCACACACACCCGCTGCTCTCCCACTCACTTACTTTCACTGGCGAGGGAGGTGGGGGGGTCACCACAAGGGGAGGGGTGGATGGAGGTGAGGGGCGGGGGAAGGGTGTCACACCATGGGGAAGGGGGAGTGAGGGACGGGGTCACATCATGGGGAGGTGATATTTAGGGGGATCTGTAAAGGGAAGAGGGATAATTAGAGTGAATAAACGAATGGGGAAATTAGAGAGATGAGAGAGAGAATAGAAGAGAGAGAGGGGGGAAGACCGCGCGATAAATAAATAGATTGAGACAGAAAAATAGAAGAAAGAACGTAAAAGGAAGAAGGGAAGGAAGGCCGAGAGATAAATATTAGACACATAGAGAAAACAAAATACAGTAGAACGAGGAAAGAGAGAGAGAGAGAGAGAGGAAGGGGGTTCAAAGAGCTAGGGAGGAGTCGTATCAAGAGGTGCTATTATCATTATATATATTGTTGAAACTTTTACCGTAGGCTTTTATGTGTCATTAACCTATAACAATAAGATGATAATAATAATAATAATAATAATAATAATAATAATAATAATAATAATAATAATAATAATAGAGAATTGTGTGAACGCCAGTGAAAATAAACGCCAGTAGAGATGACGATGAACGTATGCTATTTTATTTGAGATTGTAAGGAGGGTCGCGGAAAGGGGAGGTGATCGCTGCCCGTATCATCATTGGGTATGACTTTGCTTGGGAGATTAGCATTCCCGCATCCCCTGAGCAACGCTCTTGTGCATTATGCAGAAGACCCGACAGCAGCACCCTTATCCACTACCTCCTAAGATGTCCCCACACACAACGCTTCCGTGACGCCTGCTGGACCACGACCCCCTGACGGAGACACGATGATCCTCCCCATACCGGCCAGATATTATGTAAATAACATTGATTATGTGTTAAAGGAATATCCTTCCTTCCTTAGGCTTTTGTAAGCCCCTTTATAATATTTATACCGTATATACTTGTAACACTTGCCAGATGCTTCTGGTGTCATTGTTCAGGGGTACCTAGTTTTTTAGTTTAACAAATTTATTGGCAGAGCTTGTAGTACAGTTTGCCTATTCCGAGTAATTCAGTCAGGTCTTGACACTGAGGGTGGTATCACTTCTCACTGTCACGCAGGACAGAGGTTCACACACAAAGAAATACATCATATTCATTGACAGCTATAAATGTATAGAGGTCAGATTCATATGGATAATGTCACTGTTCACTGCCATGCAGGACAGAGGTTCGTACACAAAGAGTTGCATCATATTCATTGACAGTACATATACATATATGTAAACACACACACACACACACACACACATATACATACATATACGTATATACATACACGTATACACGTACACGTACATTTACATGCACACACGCACACATACATACATATACGTCGGTCAGATTCATGTGGGTAATGTCACTTTTCACTGCCATACAGGACAGAGGTTCGTACACAAAGAATGCATCATATTCATTGACACTATATATAGGTCAGATTCATGTGGGTAATGCCACTGTTCACTGCCACGCAGGACAGAGGTTCGTACACAAAGAAGGAAATACATCACATTCACCAGCAGCATATATAGGTCAGTGGATCACATACATTGGAGTCATATTCTAATTGAAGACTAATCAGTGTGGGCTAGCAAATTTGGGATAAACAGCAAGAATGTCCTCAAGTGACAGCACTAGGGTCCCGCTTCCTCTATCAAGGAATAAACAATTGAAATTGAAAAAAATCGAATTGATTGTAACGATGAAATGTTTAATGTTTTAAGCCAGAGAGGCAGAGGAATACATTATTAACTACAATTATTCCTTTCCGTGTTGGAGCTACGCTGACTGTGACGCAAATTTGTGCCTGTAACTTCCTGTCTTTTGAAACGCATGACAAGTCATCGTGCACACTGTAGGGAAGGTGCGTACTGTTACATGATTTTTACTTGTCTTGTTGTTGGTGTTGAAACATTAGTAGGATGTATATCCCAAAAATACGTAGCATTTCGTTTCGTATAATTGCCGAAAGACTGGAGTTTCATAATGAATTGTGAAATAAGCTAGGGATGGATTTTCAAGTGTTCCAAAAATATTTATCTTGAAATATTAGTACAATATATTAGAATAATATAATCCGGTAGGTGCAAGTGTGGGTAAAGTGTACTAGAGCGGATTCATCAGAAAATTACAATTCTTTTTCTTTAATGCAGTATTGTACTCAGGGTTTTTTTTACAGTAAAAAGTACTTACTATTGACTTCAGAATATCCCCTAATATCACATGCACACGGCTTCAAAATGCCCATGATATTAGGCGGATTTCAAAACAAATTCCGGGGGCCTTACTGGGCTCGCCATTTCTTCCACTCACAAGGTCTTCCTGGATCCCCCCTTTTGATATTCCTAGATCCGCCCCTGGTGTATCAGGATAAAGCTTAGTCACATCCTCATATTTCTCTTGTTAAATAAACCTTCGAAGTTCCGCGTAGGTTTCTTTGGGCTCATTCCTTAATAAACCCTGAATGAGGAAGACAATTATCTTTTTTACCTAACATGTGAGACAAGTTCGACTTTCGTGAATGATGAGGACGTGTCACCGAGTCATTCTCTCACTGCATTTGATATATCTGTCATTTCCTACACATTTACCTAACCTACAATGATGCGTGTCTTGGCGGCTCGTGAATATCATATAATTTTATCTTTCTTTATTTTTATCTTTTATACATGATGTTCGTTTGTTTTCTCAAGTTCCTGGATAATATGGGAGTTCCAACAACGGCGCGTCTGATTTACTTCAAATCTCGGCAGCTTTGAGATTGACATAACAGCTGTAAATTAGATAAAATTATTGATATCTTCAGTATGTGATTTTCTGGCCATGTTAACTCTTTATTTAACTCTCATTTTCTACACTTCCTTATTCTGATAGTTTTTCCTCATAGGAGTGTGGGAAATTTCTAAGTATTTTTTACATTATCTGAGTTTGTTAAGATTCATCTCATTTACAAACTACAATAGATTAGAAGATGTAGCATAAGAAGAGGAGACGAAATAATAAATAAAAGTTGGACATAAGGACAAGGGGGGTGTCTTTAGTATATACGTCTGAGAGAGAGACAGAAAAAGAGAAAAGGAGAGAAAGAGAGATAGTACACATTTAGAGAGAGTTAAAAGTTAAGCCTTGCGTCCTACACGTTTCAAGACACAGGGGAATAGAATCAATTCAACTCGTTGTTCACAGACAGTTATGAAGGAAAGGGAGAGTTGGTCGCGTGACGCAGCCAAACGTATTTTATTTTACGTTCAGCTCTCCGTCCCTCACGTCACTATACGATTCACTTACTAAAATACAATATTACATTTTATTGAATGCAGGTTTCAGATTAATGGTTACAGAAAAGTGACTGCCATGTTAGACTTTCTACGAATATCTACAAAAAACAAATATTGTCTTGAGCCTGTGCAATAGCGAGTAGTAGTGTTCGTGTGGCAATATTCGTATGCTCGAGCGGACACGACCGAGAAGCTGGTAATTACGCTCAAACTGATGCAACTTTGGGTGTCGTGAAACTACTTCTTGTAAGGTTAGCTTATTTTGCCACCAGGAAACAATACACCTGCTGACACATCTATAACTGATGATCTGTATGCATAACACGGAAGCCTTTACCCATGACTACAGACATACGTACATACAGGAGTAATGAATTAAACACTGATGGCGCGACTGTTAACGTATAGCAATATAATTAAATTCATCTAGAGTATTTATCAACTTTTGACTGCATTTTGTACCTCCTTACAAGTCCTTCCTGACCTAACTGATGGCTGTTTGATGTGATGAGGATATTTTCTTCATGAGTGACTTAGTGTAGTTGTTATCTCACTACAAATTCATCTTCTTAGGTGCTCCGTTGTTTCCCTTTTCCCGTGTGATTTTATCAAGATATATATATATATATATATATATATATATATATATATATATATATATATATATATATATATATATATATATATGTGTGTGTGTGTGTGTGTGTGTGTGTGTGTGTGTGTGTGTGTGTGTGTGTGTGTGTGTGTGTGTGTGTATAAACTGTCCTGACAACGACTAATTCTTCACTAACGCAACACAGATAGATAGATAGATAGAAAGAAATCGTACCACAGGAATATACATTGATTCAGTGTATACCTAGCAACCACAAGCATACATACAGTGGTAAACAACTATTCACCCAAGGAGAACCCAAGGCTAAGGGGGAGAGATGGAAGGTGATTGTGGTGAGGGAGGGAGGGAGGGAGAGGTGTGTAGAGAAGAGGAAGGAGGGAGGGCAGTGAGGGGAGGGAGGGAGAGTATGTAGAGAAGAGGAGGGCAGTGAGGGAGGGAGGGAGGGAAGATGAATGTAGAGAAGAGGGAAGGAGGGGTGGTAGTGAGGGAGTTAGAGGGGGGAAGGGAGAGATATTACATCATCGTAAACATCATAGATCTAGTTACAAATGGCTGTGGTTTTGGCGCCCATAACTGGGGTAGGTGACCATCAAGGGACCAGTGTTGTGTTAGAGTGGGAGCTGCAGGGGAGAGGGACGTTTATCTGGTATCTTAAAGCACATGTAGATAATTCGTACAGATAAATTAATTCAGGTATAGATTTAGTTATAGAAATACAGGTGGAGGTGATTACAGGTACAGTGGGCTTCTCATAGTCGTAGTAACAATTGTGTGTGTGTGTGTGTGTGTGTGTGTGTGTGTGTGTGCGTTGTGTCAGGAGGTATGCAGCCCCTCCCTCAGTACCTTACCTAGGGGCCAACCCATTAACACAGGACGACCCCTACTGCGTGGGTCTGCCTCAAGCGCGTACACCTGCCCACATGCCTTATTGGGATTACCTAATGAGTCGCCCCTAGCTTATTTTACCTGAAGATTAACCTCCCTAACGCTAAACTGACCTAACCTAACCTGAGGGAGGGAGGGAGGGAGGTATGAGGAGGGTGTTTGTAGTCAGCAGTAAATAGAGGGGGCGGGGTGTAGCACAACGCAGAAAAGGAGATCATTAGATAATAACTGACGCCCTAAGGTTACTCCATCTCTGTCTGTAGGTCGTTGGGTATAACGGGACACCTACACTACCCTCCTCCTCGTTCCCCTACTCCTCCTTCTCTTCCACTTCTCCTTCCTCCTTCTTCTTCCCTTAATCTCATTTACACACAACGCCCACCAGGTAGCTCCAGGACATTTAATTAATCATCAGGTGAAATAAACTGAGGTACCTAATCTTCAGGTGTGTACGGGTATTACTACCAACATTGTGCGCTCTCAATAATCTGTAAATAGAAATAATTTTACAATAGAACAGCATCAAGGCGTCAAGGTCTCTGAGAGTTGTTGACATCAAGAAATTCATAAACACAAGACAAATCGTGTGTTAGTGATGCTGTGCTGTTTATACCAGGAAGGTTAAGTGTGTGAGAGGCAGTGTCATGTGTGTGTGGGGGGGATTTTCGATCATTTGTTCACTATACAACACAGAGACGCCTTTACTGACCATCGATATTTTCATTATCACAATCATCTTCACTATCGCATATCTTCACCATCACACATCTCCACCATCACATCTCCATTACCTCACACATCTTTAACATCAAATGCCTCATGCGACATTAATCAGTGACACAAGTTTTCCTCGATGAGTGTTTTCACTTGTGTTTCTGTAACAGTTTATTTGGTTCCCCCATTGGCAGTTCGGCGTAGCAAGAGACTAACCGGCAAACACAAACAAGATCCCCAATTTTCAAAACTTGACACTTGGTACCTCAGTCCTCATGATGGTCCTGCAGATACCCTGAGACTCTACTTTCAGCCCTCCTTAGTAAAGGTTCCTGACTTCCCCAGAAATTAGACAATATTTAGGGTAGTTTTAGAACACGAAAATATCCTGAAGGCTCATATATACGATACCCCGTGTGACCTGCTCGTAGAGACACGTTTATCTGGCGTCTACCTCCTCTACATGACGGCAGGGCGTGTGGGTCTTCTTGAACGAAATCAGGTTGCATGGACAGATGAACAGTGTAAAACGTTCCTATCGTGCTTTCCAGGGGTATACAGTATACGTGTTCTCTCAGGTAAAAATATTCCCTCGAGAATACAAGTCACAAATTGCATAAAGAATTCCCCCATGATATTTTGGGGACGGTTATACTGAAAAACAATCAGATTATTCATAAATTTGATAAGAAGTAATAGGTCTTATATTTCCAGACTTTGAAATACCTTGAGCAGTCACGGGAGGAATTACCGTTCAATAAAACCTACAGTTTAAAAACTTACTTCAACACCACACACGACGGGCCCAGAATGCTCATGAAAGTAAATTCTTGTTCACCCCATCTTGCAGTCTCCAAGGAGCTTCTACCAGAGATATAATCCACAGGTCATGAGAATCTTGTTTCTAGTAGAGTCCTTATGCCAGCAGCATCTGTGCTAAGCGGTCACCCATCCCACTACAAACTACACCTAACGTTGCTTCACTTAGCTGATCAAAAAGCGGTGCTTCTAACATTTTACTGCTGACTAATAGTAAAATACCCCTTCAACTGTAAATACCTATACACGTACTTTTATTGATTTACACAATACTCTTCATACAATATTAGTAGCTTTGTTCAGTATGTATACAAGCACACATTAACACATACAAAACATTAAAAAACACGCTGCTGAATTTATTGTTAATGAACGAAGAGAGAGAGAGAGAGAGATGGCTGTAAAATCGGCTTATCAAATCCGTGACCCGAGTCACCCGAATTGCCCATAGTTTAATTACCGTGAGTGTAGTAATTATATAAACATAATGTATGTAAGTCCACATTTATAAGTACTGTACAGGTATTACTGTCTGTTAGACAGAGGGTAATACAAGAAGCTATCGGCATTTCAGGGGCGGATCCAGGAATATCAGAAGGGGAGGGGGCGCTGTAAGCCCTCACGGCATTTTTTTTTAATCTGTCCAATATCAAGAGTATTTTGAAGCCATTTTGAAGCCATATGCACATGATATTAGGAGATATTCTGAGGTCAATAGTAACTACTAAAAAAAAAACGCCTGAGTACAATATTGCATTAAAGAAAAAGTATTGTAATTTTATGGTGACTAGGGGGGGTCCGGATCTCCAGGACCCCCTGGATCTACCCATGCAGCTATTTAAAGTATTGGACCTTCTGGAGATGAGCATCTGATGGCTTTATTGGCTTTGTTGGCTATCTTGGTCAAATTACCTTAGCATTGTATGACCCTTAGATTGGGAGGTCCGGAGCTAATGTGGACTGTTGCTTTGCTGCGTTAAGATTTAATCACCCTTAGATTACCCAAGGTTGGAATATTACTGTGACTGGCCGAATCATATGAATAAATGAATGAATGTCTCCAGAAGTGGTGGAATAATTAAAAGAACGAATGCTAATTTTATTGTCATATATTGTTCATAAACATTAAAAATAATAAAATACAATTAAATGTCCACAGTGTCTTGCTTTAGGCTCGTGACCCTCGACCAAAACACATGGGGCAGCTGCCAGTGGGTCGACGCTGACACTTGTACTAAAAACGATAATAGGATAACTAATAATTATACAGCGAACTATTTAAAGAGAACATAAGGACTGGAGTACCTGTGGTGTTAGTACGAGCATAATGTGATGCCTACGACCTTGTGTAGAGGTCCTGTATCTTGTAACATCCTTATCCTGAAGCTGGAGGCTGAGGTAATTATCCTGGTTAAAACTCATTGACAAACTAAATTGATGTATATTATGGTTTTTATTCAGTAAAATCATCAGCTAGTCAATAAAAATTGCAAAGTTACAAAATCTTTACCTTGCTACAATTACACGAACAAGAGGAAATTGATTGATTGGTTTAAATACTGGAATTATAGCTAAGAATATTGTTTCCTTGATCATAGTGAGAACTGATTAATACATTACTATATTTACCTTCTGTTGTAAGGCTTTTACCCCATGTGTGATTTTATGTTGTATTTCAGATATATTTAGGGTATTATTAGTAGCTAACCCACGGAGCCGTCAAGATGAAGGAGCAGTACCGCGAGACAGACGTTGTCCGCAACATCTTGGACATACAGTTTGGGGTGTTGTCGGCTCAGGACATGCAACAACTGAGTCACGCACACGTTGTATCTTCAGAACTCTACAACTCTACACCAGGTTCTCGTCAGCCTGCATCACATGGTGTACTGGATCGACGCATGGTAAGTAAGATATCAGGAGGAGGTTTCTGAGCTAATGTTCTGTCACATTTGTATTGCCAAGAAGAAGATGTGGCTCTACATTCTTATTTATTTTTATATTACTATTGTGGAAGACTTGAATATTTTAGCAAGGAATTGATATGATCATACAATTCACTCTACCTATCATATTTTTTCAATGTACCTAGACAGTAAGGTGTTTGACCAAGGATAGACTACAGGGCCGTCAGTAGGTTCGTTTGACAGAATAGATGTAAATATAAGAGTATAAGAGTAAAAACAGACAAACTATCCTTGATATTCTTTAACCAGTAATTGTAAAGAGCAGATTATAATACAGCCTCCTATACTTTGCAGGGGACGAGTCAAAAAGACGTGAGCTGTGAAACTTGCGCAAAAAATTTGTCGGACTGTATCGGTCACTACGGCTACTTGGACCTAGCCAGACCAGTCTTTCACGTGGGCTACTTTAAAAACACAATTCATATTCTACAGAACATATGTAAAGTAAGTTTAATTTGTATATCTTAATCTTAGACTCCATCTTCGTATCTCTGTGTTTACTTATTGAGCGCCATGTCTCCTCCTCTGCTTCATCCAATTAATGTAGTCTCCATGCTTAATTAAAAAAGTATTGAGGCCCTGTGTGCATTCAGTTGACTACATTAAAGGTAAGTGCACAGTAACACTTTATTAATTTTTCATTATTGATTACTTTTACTGTACTATATTTAATTTTAGAATTTCTATGTATTATTTTCGCTTTTTTGACTTACGACCAATTCGACTTGCGTCCTGGTCGTCGGGACAGAACCCCGTCGTAAGTAGAGGAGAGACTGTATTTCCATATTTACATCTAGCTATATTTTATGTTGATGAGGTTATTGCTGTTTTCTCTTACTTCTACACTATATAAGTGTTTAGGAATGTTTATTAATATATTTTTGGGGGTATTAGACTTTCATCATTAATCAGTGAATTTACCTGAATATCTGTGTAAATATAGAATCACAGCCCTTAAGTAATATACAGTACATTTAAATATCATAATTGAAATGTTTGTAGTCACCTAATTTAAACGTATACTCTACTGTACTGGTGTATCTGTAGTAGACATGTGTATAACAGCACAATGTAAGTAAACATAGGAGACTGTACAGTTGAGGTCAGAAGTTCTCTCCCTCCCAAAATGATGCAGCATCGACCCCAAATGAGATGAAACAGTCAGGGTAAGTCAGTTCGGAGACTCATTCCCATGACTCGGTTTCATCACGGGGATCAAACCTTTGTCTGTGACTGTATGTGGGATTAAATAATTGAAATTACAATATTTGCATTTTCTGGCAAATTGTCCCTAATGTAAAGGATATGCAAGAATCTCATACCAGTTTTTGTAGGTCATTCACCATTGCATACCATATTTTGTTATTGTTTCAAGTACTATTTTTTTTCCTTGCACTAATATAAATGATCACTGACATATTTGTCACCTTGCAGATATGTGCACATGTTTTGCTAAAGCCCAAAGATAAGTCCACCTTGTGTGAACAGGCTAAAAGAATAAATTCGTACCTTCAAAAGAAAGCCCTGTACAAGCGTATTAATCTACTGTGCAAGAAGATGTCATTGTGTTCATATTGTGGTGCCCAAAATGGAACAGTTAAGAAACTTCCTCCTCTCAAGATTGTCCATGAAAGATTCAAGACTGTGAAGAAAGGAGATCCTGTAATTACAAACTATTTTTGTGAGTGTTTGGTCCATCTGTTGTGCCTGCTTATTGAGGGTGGTGGTATTTGTTTTATACACATATATGCTCGAAGTAAGGCATCACAGGCTGTAAACATAAATTATGTCTATGAAAAGCCGTGAATTTTAGAATTTGGGAAATTGCCGTGTTGATATATCTCTAATTTATTTTGGTTTGGTGCAGCCCAGTTTGACACAGCACTGGAGTACAACAAGGAACTGGAGTCTCAACTCTCATCCAGTGTTATTGAGTTCCTCAACCCTAGTCAAGTTCTGGACCTTTTTGAGAGAGTAAGTGGGATATAATTGTTTATTTTGTTGCATAGTATTACTGTGAATTGGTGTACCCATCTTTATAGTGGGTATGGGTGGCCAAGTGCACTGGTGGCCACACAGCTTCATTGTAGTGAAGATTTAATATCTGCTCAGCTCCTAATGGCACATCAGGCCTCTGGGACCCACTTTTATTGGTATGGTAGAGAGCAGCTGCTTTATAATTTGATGTTTGTACAAAAGTGTGGGAACAAGCACTAGGCTGTGACCAAAGAGAACCAACATACATTGCCTCCCTCAGCAAGTAAGGACAACTGATATACTGCCTCTAAAGATCAAGGATGTGCTGATAAAATGAAACAATTTAAGTCATGTCATTCAGAGTTTGCAGTCTGTAGTACAGTACTGTATTATTCTTCTGTGAACATTCCAGATACCCCTGGCTGATCTGCCTCTGTTATGTATGGACCAGCAATTTTCACATCCTAAAGATCTTGTTCTCACTCGTCTTCTAGTCCCACCAAATTGCATTCGTCCTTCCGTCATATCAGAGCTCAAATCTGGCACGTAAGTGAGACTAATATTTATATTTACCGCATAGGAAATATTTGTGCATTCACATTCTCACATAATGTTATAAATGAGATAATTATATGTTTCCTGTTTGTCAGTTTCTTTATGCAAAATATTTCATCTTTTATATGATACAATTATTAGAGATTCACTGACTTTCATCCATATGATCACCATTCTTATGTAATGAGTCAGCCATTCACCATCACTCAGTTCACCCACAGCACCTCTACCAACACAACAAAACTATACCTGTACACTCCCCCAATAATGAATCTCTGTCCTGTCTCTTCCTTTGTGTTAAAAATCATACTTTTCATCTTACAGAAATGAAGACGACATCACAGTCATGTTAACCGAGATCATCTTCCTGAACAACCTGATCAACAAACGCAGCTCGGGAAAGGTTCAGAGCATCCAGGACTCGTGGGAACATCTCCAACTTCATGTGGCCTTCATCATGAATTCTGAAATTTCAGTACCACATGATTTAAGCATGGTATGTGGACTTATACTGTAATAACCCATCAGTATCTGTATAGTAAGGTGACTAATGTTGAAAAAACAAAAACATTATGGGTAGTACTGCAAAGTTATTACACTGTATATATTTTTTATACTCTGAAATATTTTCCTGTTTATTGCACATTGGTCAGAATTAAAACCAAATGTACACACACACACACACACACACACACACACACACATTCCCTTTCTTTGGTTACATTATTTTTATTTTAACTGTAAATGATTTGTTTTCCCCTGCCTCTCCAGTTCCACAACAAGGCCCCTAAATATCTCTCTGCTTTACCCGTTACTTTACACAACCCGGCACCTCATCCTTCCCTGATCAGTAGCTACTCAACATGATGCTCTACCTCATTCACATACACTACAGTAGCCTGGATGTGTCTCCTCTTCACTCTCCATCCTTTTATATCCTCTTAAGGTCTTAACCAGCACCAAACTTATTTCTTACGTTGATTTAACTATACGTGTCTTAAGTCCTCATTTGTTTTCCATTTTTCACAGGCAAGAAAGTCCACTCGAGGTTTTGTTCAAAGACTGAAGGGCAAACAGGGCCGCTTTAGAGGAAACTTGTCAGGAAAACGAGTAGACTTTTCCAGCCGCACTGTGATATCACCAGATCCAAACCTACGAATTAATGAGGTGAGAAGAATTACAGTGGTTTTATCGACTTGTTGTTGTATCTTTAAGTTAATACAATGTTGAGGGTACATATATTTTGCTTTTATTTTATCATTATCAAAAAATAGCTCCCCTTCATGCCTAAAAGTACAGAAGAATAGGAATCTTTTAGCTTTGATTATTGATAAGATATATAAGGTGAAAGTCATTATCAGATCTGTTTACTCGAGGAAGAAAACATAATTCTATTGTTATGCATTTAATGTATTAACTAGAATATGATCATGCAGGTTGGCGTTCCGATAGAAGTGTCAAAACAGCTGACGTACCCGGAGAAAATCACAGCACACAATATTAATTTGATGAAACAACTGGTGAGAAATGGACCCGACGTTCACCCTGGGGCCCTGTTTGTTGAGCCCCGGTCCACTCCAGGCATCAAGAAGTCGCTGAGATATGTTCACAGGGAAAAAATGGCAACTGAGCTTAGACAGGGAGACATCATTGAGAGGTATGTACAGTTAATATGTATTGGTATTGTTAGGTTAATCTATTTGCATTTGTTTTACCAATGTTTCTTTATCATATCATACTGTATATAAGAAGTAGTTTTAGATAATATACAGATGACTAGTGTATAGGGTCCTACAAAGGGCTAATATGGATGAAGACCTCAATTCTCTATGTATAAATCATCATCTGTTTGTATTATGTTAAAGAGAAGTAATTTGTGCCATCTCTTGCAGACATTTAATGGACGGAGACATTGTGCTGTATAATCGTCAACCGTCGCTCCACAAGATGAGCATCATGTCCCATCGAGTGCGTGTCTTACCCTGGAGAACATTCAGGTTTAATGAGTGCGTGTGTACCCCTTACAACGCTGATTTTGACGGCGATGAAATGAATCTTCACGTACCACAGACGGAGGAGGCTCGAGCTGAGGCCTTGGTGTTGATGGGGGTGAGTGTGTGTAGGCGAACAAATGTACAAGATAATAACTCTGGATTGTAGCTTACTGCAATTACTACTATGTCATTATTGTATTCATCATTTAACCCCTTGATTATTTTGCTCAAAATCTCAGTATAGGTCGTCCTTGACACTGATTAAGGATCTGTGGTCGAATTATTGAAATTTTGATAATTAATTGTTTTAATTGTATTATAGATTATGAAGTTTTGATAGTTAATTTTGCTAATTGATATAAGGACACATAATAATCAGAATAAATTATCAAAATTTCAACATTTCTACCACAGATCCTTAATCTGCATGTTGAGGATGACCTATATTGGGATTTTGAGCATTTTTTTTTCACCCCCAAAAAGTATAATGTTTTATAAAAGCGTCTTGGGTTATATTGGATAAAATTTTAGTCTACCTGTCTTTCATATTGAAAATGAAGCTGAAGTAATTGAAATATCTGTGTGTAATGTTCTTTGTTTCTTATGAGTCTTATAATATCGAAGTAATTGTTTTCTGTTTTGCTTATATTTTTCTGATACTCCTGTAGATCTGATTGTCTTCCCCTGTAGTTAATCATTCTTATTAATATTCTCAATCTTAAATGTTATTATCAATTTGTTTATCTTTTATGCTGTGGTGCAAAGGGACAGGGACATATCCTTGCATCATGTTGTGGAAGGCATCACCATATTAGTACACATCTCTTGCTGCCACTAAAAAGAACACATGACAGTGTGTGAAGGAAGAGGCTGTGCTAATTGTTGCTCACTTAATGGAAATGACTTGTAAGACTGGGGAAATAGTTTATGTTGCCGTTGTTAAAGGAAATCTCATCTGGCAAAAGAGCAATTAATCGTGCAATTTTGATCTATCTTTGTTTTTTGTTTTTTTATTATTGTTTAATTGTTTTTTGTTTTGTTTTTTCTTCAGGTGACCTCTAATTTGGTGACCCCAAGACATGGTGCTCTCATCATTGGTGCAACTCAGGATTTCCTCACCGGGTCATATCTCCTCACTCAGAAGGATCAGTTTTTCGACAAAGAGTACACCTGTGGCCTCATAACCTCCATCCTTGCTGGGAAAGAGGCCATCTATACTGTGGATCTTCCACCACCGGCTATAATGAAGGTCATATTAATGTATTCATAGAGTTTACTAAAGATTTTGCATTGTGAAATTATGATGCATTTGTGAGTTTCAGAGAAGAGTCAAGATTTTTTCTTTATGATAGCAAGTTTTATGTGCTGTGATGCAGGGTAGCTAGACAGGTGCCAAGTCTCTGGTTCCTACTATGCAGTAGCTAGTTGGTTGTCCCTTACCCTGGACAGGATGGTAGTCCACTATACTAACAACAAAAGAGTGTAGCTACCTGTAAAAAGATAAAGTTCATTGATAAGATGTATCCCTCTCAACCGGGTAGATATATGCATGCCCAGCACGGTAGTGTTGTGGATCTGTAGCCCAGATGTTCGTACTAGATATGCAGATACCTCTCTCGTTGTGAAGGAGTAAGTCTGTGCTAAGTGTTCTAATTATTTTGTTGGTTATTGTAATTTAATGGTCACTTATGTCAGTGTTGAAGTGAGTATAAATGTGGTACAGTATTATTTTACAGCCTCAGCAACTATGGACCGGGAAGCAGATTTTCAGCATGATAATACGACCCAATAAGAAATTTCCCGTTCAGTGTAACCTGACGACCAAGAGAAAGGACTACACACGGGGAGAGGAACTATGCTCTAATGAGGCCTGGGTCATTATGAGAAACTCTGAACTCCTGGCGGGGGCTCTAGACAAGTCTCTCTTAGGTTCTGGCTCAAAGAAGAATATTTTCTATGTCATCTTGAAGGACTACGGTAAAGATCATGCTGCTGATGCCATGTGGAGAGTAGCGAGGTTGTCCACACTCTTCATCATGAACCGAGGCTTCTCCATCGGCATTGGAGACGTCATGCCGGGGTCTGGGTTGCTCACCAGGAAACAAGAACTGCTTGATGACGGGTTAGTGGAGGGGAAATATTATTTTATGGTTGTCACTCTAACTCGGCTTCAAATATATTTAAGCTCATGTAAATTTTCCTGACATGGCTCAGTTCTTTGCACATTTGTTCTGTATATCTATTTCTGTCAAAGTCATTGATGCACAGAATATCTTCATTGTGTGTACCTAAGTCTTTCATTTTGATATTTATTGTGTGTATAAAGTTAGTGAACTGTGTTTATTAACAGATATGGTAAATGTGATGAGTTCATCTCCCAACTGAAGGAAGGAACTCTCCACTGTCAGCCTGGCTGCACTGCTGAAGAAACTCTGGAGCAGCTCATCCTGAAGGAACTAAGTACCATTCGTGACAAAGCTGGTAAAGCGTGCGTCATGGAGCTTCACAAGACCAACGCAGCTCTCATCATGGCCATATCTGGTTCTAAGGGCTCATTTATCAACATCTCCCAGATGATTGCCTGTGTAGGCCAGCAGGCCATCGGTGGCAAGAGAGTTCCCAATGGTTTTGAAGATCGTGCTCTTCCTCACTATGAAAGGTAATGTAGCAGTTCACTGTTTTTAATGTTCAGTTCTGGTCGTAGTTTTCCCTTACTTACATCAAATTGTTCATATAAATCACCAAATGTTACAGAATATATATGATTACTTTTTACTCTATGTTTGTCTTCAGTGATTCATGTATTGTTCCTTCGAGAAGTAGTGAAGGTGCTCTTGTAGCTTAGTTGAGCATGACCAAGGGTTCATTTCCCAACTAGAATGGAGAATTGAACATTAAATGATCATACTCTTAACGTGTGTTTATGTGTCAATGGCGAAACAACTCTTCAGTGGACAAGTATCTAGCAAAGAGGGAGATGTAACCCCCTAGCTACTGAAAATTGAGCATCAGGGGACGAACTTGCGTTCAGCCACCTTGCACCATAGTGAGAAGAGGCTTGAATAAGTGGGAAGAAAATAGTAGAACATGCTGGTGATTTGTGGATATTGATATCTCTTTAATAATGTGTGGTACAGAATTTATAGCTCTGTAGGACAGTGTAGTACATGATGTACCCTGATTGGAACAGGGAAGTGGTAAACTGCTAAGATAAGTTCAGTCCTAATATTTCCCATTTTCTCTCTCTGATGGTTTGCTTCTTTGCAGGCATTCCAAGATACCAGCTGCAAAAGGTTTTGTTAGTAACAGTTTTTTCTCTGGTATGACACCAACGGAATTTATCTTCCATACCATGGCTGGTCGAGAAGGTTTGGTTGACACGGCAGTCAAGACATCTGAGACTGGATATATGCAGCGTCGACTTGTAAAGTCTCTGGAGGACTTGTATGTGGCATATGACATGACAGTTCGTAATTCAACACAAGACATTATTCAGGTTGGTTGGCAGAATATTTAGTAGTCTGAAGTGTAAGTCTGTTTTTGTTAATCTTCCTTTTGTATGTTTTTTTTGTGGATGGTTAATTCAGTTACTTATAGATGGATATATGCTATTGTGTGATGTTGGGTTGTGTGAAGCAAGAGGGATAGTTTGGGTTCTTGAGGTAAATAAAGACTTACAAATTCCTCTTTATAATTCTCTTTATGTAAATCTCAGTTCACTTGATTCACTGACTGCCACAAGTTGTATATGTTGCACACAAATTTTTCTTTCACTCCATGACAAAATTTTTTTATAACATTAAACTTAAAACAACCAGTTCATCTACAGATCAAATATGGTGGTGATGGTCTTGACCCCACTGAACTGGAGGGCAACACCGGGCCTATTGACCTCGAACGTGCCCTTGACCACATCAGAGCCAAGAACCCATTCCCCGAGGAAGATCCCCTGACTGGGACCGAGATCCTTCAATTGGCAGAGAATTACCTGGCTAATGACGCATTTAAGGAGTTGTCTGATGAGTTTAAAGATGAGCTCAAGACGTTCATGGAAAAATTCTCCAAGAAGGTCGATAAGGTATGCCATAGTGTGTGTCGCCTTATCTGCAACACCTCACTCACTCTTTCAGGGAGCTCTTTTTTGTGGCATAAGAACTCCCAGGAGACATTATCACTATATACTGTACTGTATCCCTCTCTGTTCCTCTTCATCACCTCTCTGCTCTTAATGTTCCATCTTCCCTCCCACAATGTATGCCGACTCCCTGTGCCTAACACACTTGCCATATTGTCCCTGTCGTTGCACCTTTTATACTCTTCTTCCTTACTGCATCCTTCTCACATGTTTATAGTACCTCATCAAACCTCTCTTCACATTTTTCACCATGTTTTATATTATACATTGCTGCATATTGCAATACTGTATACACATTCATATAAATTTTTGCTGAAGTATGAACGCTATTATTTGTGTTAGAAGGGAATGAGTTCATAGATTATGATATTTTTTGGATGTTACCCCAATAGCAACAGTGATTAGTAACTTGAGTTAGAGGTCTTTCATGACTCGTTTAAAGTGCTGTATTTTTTTAACTTTATTATTTATTTTTTCCTCTTCAGATTAGATCTCGTTTGTCGAAAGTCACAGGCCGTAAGGCTCTGCCAGTTGAACGTCACATAGAGCGCTTAACCTTTACCCAGTTGATCCATTTTCTCAACTCGTGCCTGGACCGATACCAAGCTGCAGTGATGGAACCGGGTACTGCTGTTGGTGCCCTGTGTGCCCAGAGTATTGGTGAACCAGGAACTCAGATGACCCTCAAGACTTTCCATTTTGCTGGTGTCGCTGCCATGAATATCACACTTGGAGTGCCACGGTTAGTAGATATTTATAAGGTTATCTTTCATCTGACACCATTCTCAACGATGTAGGTGGAAGAGGTTGCTGTAAGTATAATGAGAGGTGCTATAAGCATAATGGGAGGTGCTATAAGTATAATGAGAGGTGCTATAAGTATAATGAGAGGTGCTATGAGTATAATAACAAGAGGCATATTGAGTATAACAAAAAATAAGACTGCAACTTCATTAAGACATATGGAAGCCCAAACTGCGATTTAATATTCTTTGGACTTAGAGTATTAAAGGTTAGTGAAAAATCAAAGGGTTCATTACCCTTGCAGAGAAGTCATGGGCTAATTTTTACCTGACGGGAACAAAAAACTCTATCATCTGTTAATTGATTTAGTAAAGAGGTTTGGAGATTGTGTATTGGACAGTGAGTTATGAGAAGGAGGGATGGAAGCGTTACAAAATTTTTCCTTTTACGTGTGAGATAAAGCCCTGAGTCTGAGTCTTCCAGCCACCAGCCCTGTTCCTTAAAGACAGATAACATATTGGGAACACTCTGTTTATCTGATAATTCGTGTATATAAATACAGGTAACACCAATCAGGAAAGAAAGAGAGTGTGTCTGTTGTGTGTGTGGCGATTTTTTAAATGGTTTTGGTAATAGGTATCATATTTAAGCCACTGCATCACTTGCCCTTTGTAGGAACTAACACAGATATGAGCCAATGTATCTGAAACATCAAAGGATGCCAGGCTCTTGTCTCTTCACTTCTGTATAATGAGATAATTATATCACATTATTACACACGACTTAATATCTCAATACATGTTTTTTCAATCTTTATTATTTGCATCTCACTGTTATCATCTTATCTGTGTTACAGTATTCTGGAAATCATCAATGCATCGCGCAGCATCTCTACGCCAATCATCACAGCAAACCTCAAGGACGATTCAGATCCCGAGAAGGCCCGGCAGGTTAAAGGTCGCGTCGAGAAGACCTTACTGGGGGAGGTGTGCGAGTATGTGGAGGAGGTGTTCTTGCCTGACGACTGTTTCCTCCTGCTGAAGTTAGCGATGGACCGCATAAGACTCCTCAAACTGGAGGTCGATGCTCATTCTATCAAGTATTCAATCTGTACATCCAAATTGAAAGTAAGTTGAATTCCAATAACTTAATATATTTCTCTTGTAAGCTACATTGCTCATGAATTTATCTGTAATTTTAGTAAACTGTGTTAAGTAACCTTCTTTGAGGATATATTTAACCTTAAGAATATTATCAAATGTTAATATGAGTTTCTGAAGTACTTTACACTGTATTAGAATTTACAGGAGTATTTAGTTTTGTTCTCAACTTTGTCATGTTTACATTAGGTGAAGGAGATGGATGTGTGTGTGGAGTCTGACACCATCATCACCGTGCGACCGTCCAGGACCAAAGCCTCGGCTATGTACTACCAACTGCAGCACCTAAAGCAACACATTACCCAAGTTATCATTAAGGGTTTGCCATCAGTGAATCGAGCTGTTATTAATCAAGTAAGTAATCTATTAGAGCTACTGTAAGAAATATGTTATGAAAAAATATATATGATGGTGATTGAAGAGAAAGTTAGTGTTTGCATTTGTTCTTTGTTTCTGGTTGCTATCCATTAAGTGTATAAATGGTTGAAAAAGTAGAAAATATACATAGTATACAGTGTAACATGTGTACGGTGTATACTGTGCTTGTCAAGGTACGTCACATTTTCAAAATTTACCACATGCAGTCAGTGTCAGCTTGTCCAGTTAGGTATAGTAATAATAATGTGGAAATTTTAAGGAAAAAGAATTCAAAAAGGAGAAAAATCTTGTCTGTGTGTGTGTTTGATTCTCAGATTGATTATTCACAATTTTATGATTTAATTTGGTTACATCTAAGCTATCATTACACCTTCAGAATGACACTGGTCCTGGGGGGGTGTGCCGATATGAATTGCTGGTGGAGGGAGACAACCTGCGTGAGGTCATAGCCACGTACGGTGTTGATGGCACCCGCTGTACTTCCAACAACACGTATGAAGTTTTCACATGTCTAGGCATTGAAGCTGCCAGGTAAGTCTTATCTTAGTCTCACAGGCTATTGTAATAGTTTTAAAATTGCTAAGGTGAACTGGGAAGCTGCTAGATACATCCTTAATCTCTTCACCACAGCCACCACCACCAACAGCTCTGAGGTGTATACAGATAATACCTTACACCAAAGTTTACAGGAGAACATGTTTCTGTTACTAAGGTGGACTTTTTTAACATGTGTTTACAGGGTCCAAGGATAATGTATCACAAGCTAACATATCTGGCAATTGAGGACACAGTTGTTTATATTACAGCAATTTAATTATTTATATTTTTTTATCTCTGACAGAGCGACCATCATTAAGGAGATTACTGTAACTATGGAAACTCACGGTCTCAGTGTTGATCGTCGCCACGTGATGCTCCTGGCTGACCTCATGACTTGCCGTGGCCAAGTATTAGGCATCACCCGACATGGACTTTCAAAAATGAAGGAGTCTGTCCTTATGCTTGCCTCTGTAAGTTAATTTATCTCATTTCTTCTTCAGTTGAATGTGGTACTGTGCACTGCATGAATATTATTCTATCTCACTTCCTCATGTCTCCCTTCAACAGATTCCTTTTCATTTGATTTAAAGTCAAACAGAGTTCCTCACTTATACTGCTCATTCATCTCACATATACATCAGATACCTGGAAGTGGATATGTCAAGAAATATACAATTATTTCACTTACTGTTTTGACATGTGCATTCAATGGGTTCATTACTTCACTGAGATATTTTTTGTTTTGTTTTATTATGTTATGGAAGGAAATAAGGTACTGTTGTAGGATGATTTACTTTGATTAAGATATATGGTATCTAATCCTTCACTACAGGGATGCCACTTTTAGTATTTTATTTGGGTAATGCCAGACGATCTTATTCAACTCAGAGGGGAACCCATACACAAGGGATTAAACAAGAAATGAAGTTAGTTATTAATATTGTGATTACTGTAATTCTGTTTCAGTTTGAGAAGACGGCTGATCATCTGTTTGATGCAGCCTACCATGGTCAAAGTAACCCCATCAAAGGCGTGAGTGACTGTATCATCATGGGAAAGCCTATGAATATTGGTACAGGCGTCTTCAAGCTCCTCCACAGCCACCGGAGGGAGTCAAAGCCTAGAACACGTACTCTCTTATTTGATCACCCAGACATGCACGTCCCTCTTTCTCTAAGTGGATGGTCATAGGGACTAATTATAAAACTGATACAAAGATTATATGTGATGGTTTGATAGGGACCTGCACATTACCTGAATGTTGAAAGGTTTACTATTTCTGTAAGGATGAGATCAATATTTTAAAAGTTGAAGTTACAAATAAAAATATTTATCATTGTAGGGGAATTGCATATTATTTATTCAGTTTATACCTTTGAACAGAACTGACAGATTTTAGTTAGTGAGAGGAGGATATTGACTGTATAAGACAATTGAATAACAGAATTGAAAAGGATGAAAAGTTTCTTCAAAATGTCACGAAGGATTTACCCCATAATTTTTACTTTGATTCAGGTGTGTAAATGAATTTAATCTTTCCAGTATTTGTATTTTTTATATTCTTAAAAAACCATAGTTTTGGTTGGATTTTGCTATATTTGAAGATACCAATGACAACATTTTTGTAGAGAGAGATTATTAGCTAATACTTCTTATCAATAAAGAATTTGAAATATTTTCCTTTTATCTTATCCTCAATCATTACTTGTTTGTTACCTTTTGTCATGTTGAGGTTTATCAGTACTGTCTGTATGTACATAATGAGAGAATGTAAAAAGTGAAATATTTAAAGAATTTGATAAGGATAAGAAAGTGAATAGAGGATTGGTGGATGAAATGAACCGCTTGTGGGAGCAGTGATGAATATTCCCAAATAACTAACTTTTCTGAGATAACCACTGTTAAAAAATGTTATATACACCAGTTTCATTTCATTGTGAGGTGGGTTAACATACACAGAAAGTAAACTACCCAAACTTTAACCAATATGATCTCAAACTATTAGTGTATACGTCACTGTTTCTCTGGGTGACTGAAATGAAAGAAGGTGATAGATTTATTAAGAAATATATGAGTAAGGAGAAAGAAGGAAAGTACGGGGTAAATAATTGAGATGACAAGATTGTACATT